>NC_139040.1:125632907-125838817 GCF_964662115.1 Mustela nivalis | reverse complement strand
GGGCTCGATTCCAGGACTCTAGGATCATGACCTGAGCTGAATGCAGAGGCTTTAGCCCACTGAGCCACCCAGGTGCCCCCCCCCTTTTTTTTTTAAATAACCCTTTCTTAGACGCTCTTTCTTCCCACTAAGCAAGAATGGGAACCTGTAATCCATAAGGGTGTTTATTCATTCATCGTTTTGGAGAAAAGCTTCTAGAGATGATAATCAATTCAGGATGTATTTGTCTGCTACAGTAATACGAATGGTCTCCGGTTCTACGGTATTCAGCATCCGTATATGGAACGAAAGCCTAAGTGAACGAAGATACCTTCTCGGGTCATCTTGTTGCAGTTGTTCCAGGATAATGCCAGAGAGAAAAATATTTTACACTTATGATCCATTTTTTTTTAAATAGCAATTCTTTTTAAAAAGAGAAAGACAGTATCTGACATCAAAGAGTAAGAAAAACAAGAACAATACTTTGGAAATGTTACAGCCTCTACAGGACAAAATAAGCGGCCGATCCAGTAAATTCTGTTTTCTTTTATAAACTCAATGTATTCATAAATGAAATAATTGCCTACAGCAAAAGATTTTCAATTGAAATTTTGTTTCCCCGCCCAAACATTAACTTTCAAACTGCATATGTGGGACCTAAATTAGCGGAAGACATTTCAGCAGAGAGATCCATATTTTAATACCCCACGACTCAGAACACACAGTGGGAGAAATAAACAGAAAGAACCACATCGTTACTATTGTATTTGCCTTCAAAGCCTGAACAACTGTGCACGGTGGAATGGCAATAACTCACTAGCCAGTGGGCCGGAGAATTCATGCCGCAATGCGGGATCTTTCTGTTGATTCTTGTGGACAAATACTTGAGTCTCTCATTCTTGAAGTGGGACACAAAGTAATGAGGTAAGTTCTGTAACACACAAGACCACTAATAGCTCACCAGTGACTTTGTTAGTAGAGATGAACCATGAGTTTGCAAGAAACATATGTCCTGGATCTTTTCAGACACCAATATATGTAATTAAATAAAACAGAAAAAACGATTGAAAAAGAATATGATGTGATCTACATCGCTGTTCCTCTCCCTTCTCCTTTCCCGTGCCACTTTGCATCACACCCCCACCTCCTCCTCCTCTAAGTAAGCTGATGCCAATTCTCTTAAAATCCATTTCATAATTTCCTTCAAAGGAAAGGAATCCTTCCTGCCTCTGATATACAACTCACCACTAACATACTCAGGAATAAATGCAAACTCTGGACACAGCTGGCTTTTAGAACTATAGTCCACCTTCACTTTTACTCACACCTTTTGTCTGTCATCATCTTCCACTTTCCTCTCTGCGATCTGTCTCTCGCTCTCTGCTTGAGAGATCCACCTTTCTTCACCATGGTTATTTGTTCCCTACTAATTCATCCACAAAGATCAACTTGCGATCTTATTTATTAGCCTTTTTTATACCCTTACTGCATGCCGAGTGTGGTGAAGCTGGGGTCCGGAACCACATAAGTCTAAGCTCTAGTTCTTAATAGTACTACATTGCCTTTCACAGGTATTTTCTCCTTGAATTTAATTCAGCCAATGCGAACGTGTATATAAAAATATATGTACCTGTATAAACTCTAAAAATACTACTTAAGCTGGGGCACCTGGGCAGCTCAGTTGGTTAAGCATCTGCCTTCAGCTCAGGTCACCATCCTGGAGTCTGGGCATCGAGTCCCGCATTGGGCTCCCTGCTCAGCGGGGAGCCTGACTCTTCCTCTCCCTCTACCCGCTGCTCCCCACTTTTGCTCTCTTTCTCTCAAATAAGTAAATAAAATCTTTAAAATTAAAAAAAATATTACTTAAGTAGTAAAAGAGATCTGGCTATACCACCACTAGTGTCTGAGTATATATAAATTCAGTATTCCCTTTACTGAACTAATATTCATAGACAGCTCAGCAGCCGCCTCTCATCAAAAGTTACAGATTTGCTTTTTAACTGATGAGATGCTAGAACAACAGGAAAAAGAATCCATATGCTTTACTAAGGTAGGAGAGTAAAAGACATATGGATTGAGTAGCTAGATCAGAGGTCCTCTCAGTGAGGGAAGAGCTTTGGTTGCTGTCATTTAGGCAAAGGAGAGGCTGCTGAGAACATGGGGACAAGGGGCCTACCAGGGAAATTCAGAGACTCTGAGAAAGAAAGAGAGGAATTTGGATTTGTTCATAAGAGAAAGAGGGATTGGACCACAAGGATGTGGGCAAAGGAGGACCATCATAGAGAGCGAGGCCGAGCTGTTCTGTGGGATGTGGGACACCCTTTCCTGCCTTGTCCTGAGACCTTCAGCCCAAGTTTTGCTACTGTGATCGTCTTGGGTTCATGGTTGCTTGCGTGGCAGATGCGTGGTAGGATGGGGCCACGGAGAAAGGGCCTTTGTCCCCTCTTTCAGGGGACGCTGGATTGCTGTTAAAGGAATGGCCACAGGGAACAGAGAAGATACTTCCAATGAAAGTAGAAAACAGAGGTGGCGATCTCGAACTTAGAACCCCTCAGAGGGGGAGAACCCTGGGGGTTTACCAGAATGGGAGTTTGAATCAACGTCTCCTGATCTGAAAGAGCTGGGGAACCGTAGGGGACATGTGGATTACACTACAGAAATTCAACAATCTAGCTTCTTTGGGTAAAGAACAATGTTGTGTTTGCTGGAGCCGGGGACCAGACACGACACAGCTACTTCTTAAAAGTAACTTTGAATGTATCAGCATGTGCAGCCAACTTATTTGCTGACTTAAAAGTGGACTTAAAAACAGTCTGATGAAATTTTTTTGCCTGTTAAACCTATTATTGCCCATAATGAAAGACTGTATCTGCACTAATGACAACATGCAGCCTTCTGTTTGATCATAGTTTGTAAAACTTCATGATACAGGGGTTTTTAGTTAGACTCAACACATTTTCCTTCGGAAATCTGATTGGCTGCCCTAGATGCTGTGAATGATATAAATTGAGCTCTTAGTTGGAAGGAAGCTACAGGATCAAGCATCCCTGAGTTTCAGACAGAAACTTCCTCTGAATACGCATATTCAAAGGTATGTGGATTTTATTCCTTTGGTACTCTTTCTATTGTGCTTACTTCTTTTTCTGCATTTCATGTATAAAAGATGCAAATGTATTCTGCATTTCTAATACTTCATGCTGTCATATTTGGTTACTTCTTCAGTTGGACCATAATTCAATTAGACTGATTACTTAGATGAATTATTTTACCTTCTAATGCAGCAAAATGTTTCTCTGTATTACTTTTTAAAATTTTACTTCCAGCATCCCAAAGCACTTTTCAGGGCCAAATCTCACAGCAAAATATTTATTTTAATTACTTATCAGTTAAGATAAAAATGATCTTTTTCACGGGCTGTCATCTACTACTTTAAAATCCATTTTGTTTAATTACATCAAATAGAACCATCAACGAAATGTGGTGTTTTCTCATTAATTCAAACTTAAACACATTTGGGAGGTAGAAAACATCAGTGTGCTTTTTATGGCCAACATTATTACACAAGCTACTCACTTTCTCTGCAAAATTTAAGATACTTCTGACAGCTTTCATAGTCAACAATTCCTACCACAGAGCAATGTGCATATTTTAGGATGGCCTGTTTTGCTTCGTGTCCCAAGGGTCATAAAGTGTATAACTACAGTGCCGGGCCAAACAAAAAGGAAGATGTCATTGACTAAATATGGCAAGTTTCAAGGAGCTGTCATTCACAATTCATGGGATCACCACAAAGTCTTGGCACTGCCCTCTCCCTTCCATTCGACCACACCTGTTGCTCCGTATCTAGAGCTCTACAGGTGTCTCCTGCAGGTCCTGCTGGGAGTCCTCGCCGTCGAAACACCTGGAACTCCACTTGACTCCTTCCTTACTCTATGTTGGAAGATTATTTTAATGCCTCTTCTCAGATGATTAGTCTTTGTTTTTAACAGTAGCCATGGTCAGGTGGACTGTACAAAACAAAACAAAACCAATAACACCCCCATTTTTGTGCCTTCCTGGTTCTAGAAGTATCAAATAGCCAACCTGAAGATCTGCGCAGCTTTTAGAGCTCACTCTGTTCTTGGGCTCATTAATTATAAGCTACAGCTAGTTTCTAGGACTCCCCAGGCTGCAGACGTGTAGGAAAATAGCACAGCAGATCACGTACTGATGGCTTCACATGGCTACAGTTTGTTCTGCTCTCTGATGAAATGAGAAGCATCCTCACCACTATCGGGATTCCAAAAGCAATGGAATGAGCTCCGCACTAGGAATCACATGTGAATGAAGTCACCTCACAAAATGTGCCCCGATCCTTTTTTACTGGCAATGGACTAATATGGGCTATGTGGGTTTTAGGGAGCATTAATTATGTCCATATTTGCAAAAACATTTTTTGAAAAGTGTCAACTTCTATTTCAGGGCCATCAAGACATGGGGACCTGGATTTTGTTTGCCTGCCTCTTGGGAGCAGCCTTTGCTATGCCTGTGAGTAAAACACCCCTGCAGATGTCAATATCCAATTTCACAAGCTTGGAAATAAAAATCTGCCCCACAGTTGGCCAACTTGCGGGTTTAAGACAGTACGAGATCAGATGTCCTCAAATGTCTCTGCGTTTAAGAAACACTTGGAGGAGTTTGTTAGAAAAGGTCCTCTCAGAGGCCTCCACCCAAGCCTCTCTCTGATTCGGGGCAGTGCCCAGGACTCTGCATTTTAACAAGCATCTCAGGAGAGTCTATGCAAACAAGTCGCTTTTAAATATCATTGCCCATCTCTAGATGGAGGAAACTTTTGGAAGGGGCCCTCGAAAGGCCTCCAGAGAAAGTGCTCAATCAGCCTTAGGCAAATACTACAGAAAAGCCAGTTCTCTTTAAAGCCCAGTTTCTCACGAATGTCCCGCTCTCTTCCTGCCCTCCGAACCCTACTGTCTTGTTATCCTTCAGAGGGTAAGGTTTCTATGTCAGGAATTTCCTTCTTGAACCATCTCCTCGTTGTCAGAGGCCTCGTCCCCTTGCGCACACCTGCTCGGCACATGGGGGCTTCCGTGCAGTCGTCCAGAATGCTAACTGTGCCCAATTTGTGCGGATAGTTTCTCCATTCGAATGTACCAAGGACCAGGAAGTCTGACCCATTCTCTTTAGACACAGATTCATAAGGTTAGAGAGCTCAGATCCCACGCAGGCAAAGCAGGACCCAGCTGCCTTTCGGTGGCACAGAGAGCAGTTGATACAACCAGAAGCCAGCAAACCTGTGTATCTGCCTCCTCTCTTCCTCTCTTGCCCACAAGACCAAGATTCTGTGCTCTGCCTTCCTGCAATCCTGCATTGGGGCAATTTCTAGGCCCCTGAGGGGCCTCTGCATTACAAATTGAGCCCTTTTTCCACTCCTCAATTGAATAACCCTACTCCCTAAGGGCTTCTATCAAGAAGGTACAGGAAAGGCAGTTATCTGACTAGAAGAATTCACATTCAGATGAGAGCAAACAAACCCTCTTATAAAATGCGAGCATTTAAAAATCACAGAGCCTTAATCAGCTCAATGTCTGAGGAGAGGCTCCGCAAGGTCCCTGCTCCTCTTCCTACCCCCCGTCCAGGGCCAACCAGCATTGCACAATGCGGGCATCCGCCATGTGGCCTCCCTTTTGATGGCACAGACAGTCCTTGTGTAGATAATGATTCAGGCTGTTTTTTTTTTTTTTAACTTAAATTTTTTTTTTCTGCCATAAAAACTTTGACAGAATCATAAAAAGAATCAGAGTAAATTTCATAAATCAACTCTTCCACTTTCCATGGGACTCGTAACAGTTTCCACCTGACCACACCCATCCCCACACACACACATCAAGAATTCACAGGTAGTTGTCGCTTCTGTTGTTGTGCATGTGCTTTGCTTGTCCGTTGTGAGGACTGTCTTCCATACTGAAGCACTTACCCACCTCCTGATCTATAAGGGAAGGTTTGTGAGCTAGTTCTCTTCCTGTTGGTATCTCCTAACTGTGTAAGAGAAACCCATCTCTCTTTCCAACATGGAGCGAGCCGCAGGAAGACATAAAATGGCAGACGGGAGAGAGCAGGGTTAGTTGACCCCACGGATGGGGGAAGGGGGTGTCTTGAAGATCATTGGAGGATAAACGTGTGCTGGTTTTTGCTTCTAGGTCTTGGGAAAGTCATTTAGTTCCTCTGGACCACTTTAAAATAAGAGGACTCCTGTCCTACACAGCATACATGCTCAAACGAAAAGTAGACCTTAAATATATTCAGCACCATATAGATTTTTTTAAAGTAGCTTCAGTCTCTCTTAATGTGAACAATTGCATATTGACTTAATCTCTTCCTCTCTCTCCCCCCCCTCCCCCTCCCTCTTCTCTCCCTCTCCCTCTTTCTTCTTCTCCTCCTTTCCCTTCTATAAAAGCTACCACCTCATCCTGGGCACCCTGGTTATATCAACTTCAGCTATGAGGTAATTTTTCTCTTTACTAATTTTGACCATTGTTTGAGTTAACAAAGTCCCGGGCTCTGTAAAGAATAGTGTGTTGATTCTTTATTCAAGATGTTTCTCAGTCCTGCTTTTTTTAGTTCCCATTACCAGCTTCCTGGTTTAAGCCCTGATAGGTTGCCTCAAGCCTGTACTGCCCCAGCACACTCCTACTTGGCCTCTCTGACTCAGTTTCTCCTCCTTACATGGCTATAAAGTTATTCATCGTGAGCTCCCACTCAGGGTGGGGCTGCATGGTAGTGCAGAAAGTGAACTCTGGCTGAACAGCTCTGTTCTATTTCAGCCTGGGGAAGGTGGGGGGTCAGGTAAGACGCTATTTAAGATCCTTCCCAACTAGAAACTCTTGATTCTAAGATGTTCACGCTCTACGTGTTGCCTTTGTCGTCTTTACTGAAAGATCAGTGATCAGTGACCAAGGGGTCTGTGAGACATTCTGCAGAGCAATGGAAAGCAAGAGATTTCTGGAAATCAGGTTTGAGGCTCTTCCCAACCCCATACAAATCACACGACCATAGGCAAATAGTTTTCTCTCTCTAAAACTTTGGTTTCCTCATCTGGAGAAGGGAAATAATTATAATACCCACACTTCAAAATATGGCTTGAGGAGCAAAATAGTTAAGCAATATAACAGGTGCTTTGTCAAGTACAATTTGAGCAAGGTTAGTAATTGTTGTATTCATATCAAACACTGTATTACTACACCACGAAATCCCCAGAACTGAGGTTAACCAAGTATATACCATTTAGGGAGGACTAAACTCTTACTTCTTTGCAAGGTTCAGATGACATTCTGTGAATCTGTTTACTCATACAAGCTGAGGAAATTGTGAGTAACACTTAGAGGCAAGATTTCCTGTGAAACCTTAAAAGGTTGACATATTTGACCAGAAAACCCGAGTTTCTAGGTTGAGGGACAGATTTTCTGGCTTCTTTATTTTTTCATTGTGACAGCAAATCAAAAAAGGATATGACTAATGTTATGGCACATTTATTTGTTTTGTTTTGTTTTGCTCTTGCAAACAAGAGCAGGTGCTGTGGAGTTGACCAGAATTACTACTTTTGTGACCTTGATCAAGCCCATGAACCTCTTGAACTCCCCATGACCTCGTCTGTAATAGTGAGGGTGAGGATACTTGCCTCAGGGTATGTGAGAACCCATGAAACATGTGTGTGATGGAGGTAATGTAGCGCCCAGCACTTAGGAAGCTCCTGAGAAATGTTAACTTTATTCTTGTTCTGTAGAACTCCTGCTTTCAGGCTATCAGTATTGACAGGACTGCAACAGTGAGTCTGCATTTCATGCAACGAAATTAAAGCAAATGTATTCTAATGTCTCTTTTTCTTAAGGTGCTTACCCCCCTGAAGTGGTACCAGAACATGATAAGGCATCCGGTATGTAGATTTTTTTTTCTTTGTTCCCTTAAAATATAAGCATGCGTTTCAATTCCCCTTTAAATGAAATAACATATCTATGCCACACACAGACACTAACGGAAAATCTAGCCTGTAAAAGGTCATATCTGTGTACACAGTCAGAAATTCTTGCACATGAAAAAAAAAATGAATAAATACTCATAGTAATAATGACAAAGAAAACATGACTATTTCTCCGGCTGGAAGTCAATGGAGCCAATGGTAAACCTGACTCTTTGTTTCTCACCAGTACCCTTCCTATGGTTACGAACCCATGGGTGGATGGCTGCACCACCAAATCATTCCCGTGCTGTCCCAGCAGAATCCCCCGAACCACGCCCTACAGCCTCATCACCACATCCCCATGATGCCAGCTCAGCAGCCCGTGGTCCCCCAGCAACCAATGATGCCAGTTCCTGGCCAACACTCCATGACTCCAACCCAACACCACCAGCCAAACCTCCCTCTGCCAGCCCAGCAGCCCTTCCAGCCCCAGCCCGTCCAGCCACAGGCTCACCAGCCCATCCAGCCCCAGCCACCCGTGCACCCCATCCAGCCCCTGCCGCCACAGCCACCTCTGCCTCCGATGTTCCCCATACAGCCCCTGCCCCCCATGCTTCCTGACCTGCCTCTGGAAGCCTGGCCAGCAACTGACAAGACCAAGCGGGAGGAAGTGGTGAGTAGCGCTTGAAGCCACTGTGGTGCCTGGGAAAATGGTAAAGCAAAACTGACCCCCCGAGTTCTAAGTTCTCAAACAATCCAGGGTCTAGAGTTTCAGGAGCTAGACAGGTTAGTGACTCTATGAGTCCAAGCATGTGTTGTAACTTCATATTATAAATAAGTTTATCAGTGAAGCTTAGGAATTATGACCATAGTTTTTATGGTGGGTTTAAATCCTACGATTATTTTGAATTTCTCCCAGAATATGTGTTACTGAAACCCATTAATTTTAAGGAGAGCAGTGTAAAGGAATATCAGGTCTCCTTATAGTTCAAGGGTTTGACTAGGAAGAATAGGCTAGAATTGCACTGAAGATTAAAAAAAAAAAAGTAATTTTTGAAAGTGGAGGGGGATGTAAATATTTGAACAGGCTACAAAAGGTAGGTGGGAAATCTCCTTGAAGACCTCTTTAATCTCTTTAAAGGAAGATTACCAGTCTAGAGAGGATTTTAATCTAACTCGGAGGAAGCTAGACGGTTTATTAGATTCATTCTCAGTACTGGGTTCTATAGATTAAACTCTCAGGAAGAAGTTTCCACAAGCACAAAATTAACTGCATTACAGAAAGTTCTTCCAAATGAGTGGGAAGAAGCCAATAAAATAAATGACTCATATTCATATCCACAAATCCATATTCTGTGTATATGAGATTATGTAATTCTACTGCCTATGTAATTCCAAGTTACAAACAGTATTGAGGACTTTTCTACTGAGAAGCAGTGAGGGCGGAGATGGAAATGGCCTGGATGGGGAGCTAGAGGATACCCAGGTTCCAGTCTGGGCTTTGCCTCCGAAGAGAAAATGATACTGTCCACGTTACTTCAAATTTATGGGTGTTTTCCCTTTTGTAAAAGAAGAAAAAGTGACTACCTCCGATAACTTCCAGCCTCTGTCCAAGTACAAATACCATAGTTTCCCAACAAAAAATTACAGTGCCTGCCATTTATGGCTTCATAATTATGAGCATATCTGTGGAGAATATGGGGCAGAATTTTGGAAATCATATCCCAAAGAATTTGGTGCCTCTCATCGATTCTTCTAGTCTAAGGTACTGTTCCCTCTACATAGAAAGTGCATTTATTCATTGCTTCATTAATGATTAAGGCCATGAACTTTATAATGTGCTCACATCCTGCCAGAGCTATTTCTGGAAAGGTGACTTTGGGCAGATAGTTTGAACTCTTAAAAAAAAAAAAAAAGCCAAAAAACTCTTATGTAAAATCAGAGTACCAATACTAGTAGCTTCTTAGAGTTGTTTTACGGAAAATAAAAATCAAGTGACGAGCTCAGAGCCTGGCACGCAGGAAGTCCTCAGGGAAAGGGCAGCTATTAGTACTTTATTATTACGGAAGAGTTGGAAGTGTCCTGAAGGCAGGAACGTTCACTCTGGATACCTCCTCTCCAATAACAATGAGATAACAAAGAAGTTTGGAAAATTACAGAGTTCGACTTAAACGGCTGTACATCATTATGGCAAAACGGAAGCCATAGGTGTGATTGTAAATGATACTCACTAGGAATATCTGCAAATTATTTTAATTCTTCCTTTTGTTATTATTTTAAGGATTAAGACATCAGGAAATGAGAAGAAACACTTCAGGCGCTTTCAGAATGACACAAGAGCACGACGCGTTTTGCCCGCCATCACTTCACTTAGTAAATTCTGTAACTAAAAATCAGTACCGTTAGCAAACAATAAAATGGTTTAATAATCACTCACGTCTTTGTGTTGTTTGAAGCTTACAATTTCATGTCACTTCAGAGAAGGTATTATAAATGGCCTTTCTCGGATAAGGTAGGAACTGCTCACACACCTGCACAACTGACCATTTTGCAGGCAAGTGAGGGCTATTTTTCCTTGCAGAGAAAACGGATAGCATCTCAAAACATGAAAAAAAAAAAAAACCCCAGAAGTTTATGCAGTAGTTATCATAATAGATGAAGTGAAAAATTATGAACATGTATAGTTACTGAACCTAAATCAAATGAAGGGACGTTTATACGAAGAGTTCTTTAAATTGAAAAAAATAAGCCCTTGGGAAATGTTTATATTACAAAACAAGTTAAGACTTGGAACACAGGCTTTATACCTTGCACCACATTAGTAACCAAAATCCAATCTTTTGATCTCATTCTACTGAAAAGGATTTTTAACTGAAATTATGTGATATGTATAACAATGTGTTGAATTTTAAATGATTGGGGTAATCAGTTTTCCTAAGAAAACTTTTATTAAATGGAGCTTCAAACAGAGACTCACAGTGGTTTTGTACACAAGTCATTTCTTTCACTTAATAATTTTTAAGATGATAAACTGTACTGTATAGTCTTCCAAATGTTAACAGATGCATAAAATGGACTCAACACAACTTTTCTTTCCCACTCGTATTTATATTCGAATACTTTTTTCCTCCTACGCCCACACAGAATTGTAAACAGTCCTTTTAGGGTTTACATTACACAGCACCCACAGTACCTTTATGATCAAGGCTCCTTAATCATTTTCTGGCATGAATAAACATAACTTTACAGGGAGGGTCTTGATAGTTAAACAAATAACTTGATTTAAAAGAACTAGGATCCCATAAAAATGTAAGAAATCTTTTAATCAACTCGCACGAACCAATCCTGATCAATTTAGAAAATATTTATTTATCACCCCTTAGGGTAAGGCACTATTCCATGCCCTGGTGAAAGCAGTAAGTTCCCATCCTTAAGAAATCTAGAACCTACCAAAGGGATGAAACGAGCTAAGAAATACTGACAAGAGAAGGCCTAGCACCATTAACACTAGGACAGGAGTATGGTCAAGATGCCCTGGCAAATACGGCAGACTTCCTTAGCTAGCTGCACGATAGCTTTCCTCACCACTCGTTCTGTGTTGGCAGAGCTGGAATTGCTCCCAGCATCTGGCCTTCCGCAAACCCAGGACAGATGAGCCCCTCCCCTGTCCCAGGGAATGAATGTTCACTTCTCCATGCCAATTATGGCATCAATTACCATAACACACCATATCCATACCACATATGGAATCTACTTCCTTTGCTAGTGACTGGTTGAGGGACGGGTTGAGGTGGAACCTGAACGATGAATGAGGAGGCCACAAGGAATATTTCCTAGGAGAGGAGGAGTTTCTGGGGGGCAAGATTACTTTCCAATTAAAAAATACACACACATCTGGAAAACAGTATGGAGGTTCCTCAAGAAGTTAAAAATAGAGCTACTCTAAAACTCGGCAATTGCACTGGGTATTTACTCCAAAGATACAGATGTAGTGAAAAGAAGGAGGGCCATATGCACCCCAATGTTTATAGCAGCAATGGCCACAATAGACGAACTATGGAAAGAGCCCTTATGTCCATCAATAGATGAATGGATAAAGAAGATGTGGTACATTAAAACAGAGGAATATTACTCAGCCACCAGAAAGGATGAATATTTACCATTTACATCGACATGTATGGAACTAGAGGGTATTATGCTGAGCAAAATAAGTCAATCAGACAAAGACAATTATCATATGGTTTCACCTGTACCTGGAATATAAGAAACAATGCAGAGGATCACAGGGGAAGGGAGGGGAAACTGAATGGGAAGTCATCAGAGAGGGAGACAGACTATGAGAGACTCTTAACTACAGGAAACAACTGAGGGGACGCAGGTGGGGGGATGGGATAATTGGGGGATGGGCATTAAGAAGGGCACGTGATGTGATGAGCACTGGGTGTTGTGATATGCAACTGATGAATTATTGAACTCTACATCTGAAACTAATGATGTACTATATGCTGGCTAATTGAATTTTTAAGAAAAAGGAAAAGTACACACACACACACACACACACACACACTCATGCTAGGAAAGAGTGCTATTCTGTCTTTGGGTCTACTGTTTGAGGATATGATGCCTGGAGCTATGTCTACCATATTATGACCAGGAAGGACCTAAGTCTTTGGTGGCATCATTGCGTCCCTGAATTAACCTACCCTGGAACCATCTATTCCTAGATGGATAAAACACTCTATTTCCATGACAGTACTTTTCAATTGTGGGTCATGATATCAATAGCAGGAGCCCCGGCATTTGTGTCATGCCATGTCTCTTTCAATAATTTAAAGCTTATTTGGCCAGAACTAAGAATTATGTTGTCAATGCATTTCCTGGGGGAAAAAAAAACCAGTGGATAGATAGAGATATATATCCTGGTGTATTCCAGAAAACATATGCCTCCCCACACACTGCCTTTCACAGTTGATGAAAATATTGTCATGACATTCATTTCTGCTGAGAAACATTTGGAGGGTATAAGGGCTGATGTTCCTTGGGAGACGATGTGTGACACTGGAAAAAAACCAGAAACTCTGGAGTGAGACTGGAGTTGCTTTCAATTTTTCTGATATAAGAGGACTCTCTATTTGGAAAAGTCATTGACAAAATAATTCTCCTTTTATAATGATTCAACTTATACACACACACACACACACACTCAAATCACATTTTGAACTACAGGGAAAAAGTCAGGTCTTGGACTCTGAAAAGTACTCACTATAGAATGAGATGTAATGCGTAAGTTAATTTTATGAGAAACAGAAACTTGTGTATTCAATGGCCAAACATGTGTTTTAATAGAATCATTTTCATGGTAGGCTACATCGGACATTATTCTACTGCATTAAACAATGTCTATTAACCACAACACAGCACCTCTCTGATGATCCAGAATGAGGCGTAGGAACACCTGTCAGTGAAGTGTGTTGTGTTGGCATTTCAGAGATCTCGAAGCTCTTAACGCCTGTTCTAAATTGCCTTTTCACTGTAATTGTTCCTTTCGGCTCTTGCCTATCACTTCTTTTTGTTAATGTATATTTACATCTTGTAACGTGTAGCTTATTTGTAAACATATTCTCCCTAACAAAATTAAGTACATTGGCCTTGGGATTGTTACTTCAGAAGTTCCGCCCTGGTTTTGAGGCTATTTTATTTTTTGACTCCCCAACTGTGGCAGGTGGCTGCAACCGGCAGAATTCTGACATGGATGTGGCCGTCACCACATAGAAGAATGTATCTGATGTAAAATGAATAAATAGAGCATTTCTAATTCATTACAACTCAGGCAGAGCCAGCTGCCCAACACTGTACTTGAGTAAAATATGGAAGAAAATCACTAGATTCTAATGACTGAGCCTCAAAGCACAGGCTGACATAGATAGCAGGACTGGCCATAAGTGCACTAATAAACCCAAACTTTCGCCCGAAGAATTCTTAAATCAGGGAACAAACAAAAGTAGATTATTTACGAAGCTGTACTACGTCTTTGAAATTCAGCTGAAGAGACAGATGAAGTTGAGGAAACCACCTCAAGGAAACTCCCTTCTCACAAGAACCACTCTCATGTCACTAATAAATGATGAGTATTTACCATTTACATCGACATGCATGGAACTGGAGGGTATTATGCGGAGCAAAATAAGTCAGTCAGAACCACTCTCATGTCACTAATAAATCTGAAATCTACTCTGCCCCTGTTCACTCTCTGTTGGTGAGGACTTCAATATGCATCCTTTTGGGGGTGTGTGTGCGGGAATTACCTTAAGAGAGCCATCAAAATACACGAAAGGATACACGCAGAGGTGTTGGTCACAACATTAGTTATACTATGAGAAATTTCAATTTTCTTACCTCTAGCTGAAGGAGTAATGTGATAAAAAAGTATGCTTTAGAAGAAAATTTATTAGTGGAGAAAACGTGACAAACTAAAACTTAAGACCAAAACCATCTATCATACATACTACTACACGTGGCCTTAACATGTAACTAACTTACTTACACATGAATGTGCATTGGCAAAAACTCGGAACGAGATGCAACTGTTTGTACAAAGACACAATTTTTCCCACAATCAATGTAAGTTGCTTCTGTAAACTAGAATCATTAAATTATTTATTTAAAAGTTTGTTCTCCCTTTCTTCTACCTCAGTGCAGACATAGCTCTTTCCTTCAGTTCCCTGTGATGTGAGTTTTGGTTCTTGGTGGGTACCCTGCAGGTAAATTTCAAGTAAAAATGACTTCATGCGTACTTGATTTTCAGAGAAACATTTTGATCGAAAAAGGGCTAAGGGAAAGGAACTACTGGCTTTAGCAGGAACAAAAATGAACAACAAGATCAAACAACAAAAAAGAGATGAGCATTATAGGATGAAAAAAGAAGAACTAGAAACAGCACGAATAAAATAAAATAGAGAAATGACTGTCAAAGCAGCTCCCGCTAAAATTCTGAAATTCCGGTGAGAGGTCAAACACAACATCTAACCCCTAAATTCTTAAAGAGCTGGGTGCTTGCACTGACTTCTCACATTAAGTGGGTTCTCCTCTGATTGAAATAATGCCTTAAAACTCATCAATTATCTAATTTCACTTTGGGGCTTCAATTTGCTACAATGTGCTTTTTCCTCTTCTATGTTTAATGACATTAGGTCCGAATCATCAGAAAATGCTCCCAGCTCACGCGTTAGAAAGGGCAGAGGAAAATGTAACCTCACAAACTTGGGTTTTGGCCTGGATTTCCAGAACCACCTACCCTGATAGCATACAACCACATACCTTGATGGTATGCTTTGAAGACAGGGGTTCAAAGGGTTAGCTGGAAGTCATCTTCACTTTGACAGAGACAGTGACTAGTTAGCAGCATTTTCCAAATGAAAATTCAGATACGTAGGGAGATAATACGATAGAATACTTGAAATCAGAGGTATATACTAACTGGTAATTACACTCTATACTTTCCCTGTTCAGTATGTATCCCCACATGGCTATTCGAATTTAAAAGAATTAAAATGAAATAAAATTGGAACTTCACTTCCTCAGTCACACGAGACACATTTTAAGTGCTAAAAGGTCATGTGGGACTAGTGGCTACCATATTGGACAGCGCGGACACAGAACATTTCCATCACTGCCAGGAGTTTTATTGGACAGTACTGCTCTATACACTATTTCCTGAGGTAGAAGAGCAAATCCTGTTAATTGAAAGATTTTAAACAAAAGATGAAACAAAACAGACTTGCTGGTTCGAGCTGAACATCTCAACTATCCATAACAAGTCATTTCCGAAGCATTCCAGGGGTCCTGATCTTGTACGGAAATTTTCGAAGAACTGTAGAAGCGCCCTTCTATGCCGCAGGTCAAATCGCACACACCAAAATGGTTTTCCCTCCAGTTCTCTTTTAAAACAGATGAATTCGGAGTTCAGCTACACTATTTTTTCTCCTCATCAGAAAAACTATTTTGGTTCCAAAGGAATAGTCATTCATTTTTCAGACCTCTACCAGCCACATCCACGCTGGAGGTCGAAGGCTGGGGCTGCCCTTGACCTAGGGCTTCCCTGGGAACAGGCCAAAGTTTAAGCTGATGGAAAGATAAAAGTAAGAAAAGAACACAAACTTTTGTCCATCCCTAAGGGTGGTTGACTGCCTGGAAACATCACAAATATTTACATTCTTTTCTCTTTAGTGGTTCAAAGCAACAGTGTGACATAGGACAAATGGGTACACACACACACACACACACACACACACACACACGCACACATGCGCACACACGTTTGTGCGTGTATACTGCCCACTGAGTTTACCTGTAGTAAAAGGACACATGCAGAGACACAGACTATCTGAGAACCTTGTAGTGTTCCATAAAGCTTCTTTCCATTCTAATCATTTAGATATGGCTATTGTATCAATTATCATTATGGCACACTACACCTCTTCCAAGATAAAATTCTATCAAGAAAGAAAGGTCAAGTTGCTTATCTTATTTATATGCAATGTCAAGTTGACTACCTCCTCTCTCAACTCCACTAAAATGAAAACATTGACTTTTCCCATAAACCTGAACGTTGCCTCTTAGTAGTAAACAACTGCTGAAAATACCAAGCTTGAGTTTAAGACCAAGACTTTAAAAAGAATGTAAAAGAGCTAACAACTCTATTAATTAGGGAAAAAACCAAAAGAGATCCAACTGTGAACAGCTTAATATGGGAATCACAAGAGAAAAATAGTTTCAACCAATTCCCACACTTCCAGAACATAGCGATCTCTAGTAGTGTTCCATATTGCTTTAATAAAATAGTCATCAGCCTATGTTTGTTGTGAAATTCTTATTAACTGATCTTTTTGCTTATTGTTTGGTGATTTGGCTTATAATTCCTTTTGCCCTCACTGGTCTAGAGCCTTATCAGCAGGGATCACTGGCTGACATTTAGTTATCCAAAAATACTTCCCTGCTGGGAAGAATTCATCTTGGCCTCATCTGAAACACCTGACTCTTCTAGAAGATAAATAATACTTGAGGAATAAGATCGGGCTAGGAGTGGTGGTGAGGAGTGAAGACAGGAATGATCCTTTGGGTCCCAAAACATCTGCCTTGATAAACTGCACCTGAATAATCTACAAAAAAACAAAACAAAATAAACAAGAAGATCAATAAAGCCCCCTTACAAATAACATTTCCCTATGGTCAACAAAAAATAGCCCAGGCTCTAGCATTTACTTTCTTTTTATAAATAATCAAAAGTGTTAAACAATGTTAAATATCTTCCTCAAAACCACCAAATCTTGTCTTCCTCTCCCCCAAATTTTCCATGCTTCTAGTCTGTGGAACGTATGGGCTCTGCGGTCAGTTACGTTTACGCACAAGGGCAAAGACGGCTGCTCAGCGTGCCGGCGCGCTACGCAGACTTCACAACCAGACCATCCAGCTTCACAAGCACGACCTCCGCCAATCTCCTGTGCAAATCTGGACCAGTTTTTCAGTCTCCGTGTGCCTCAGTCTCCTCATCTATAAAATGTACTCTCTCTGCGTCCTTTCACATCAACGAGCCCCAGGCTCCACAAGTGTCGGCCATAGTTCTTCTAGTCAGAAAGGAAGTCTCCAGGCTCTCTGCCTGCCCCCACCCCCGCAGAGGGAACACTACACAGCTGGGATCGGAAATGATGTAAAATTTGGACACAACATGGAAGTTTTCTATGCCGAAGGCTCCAAACACATGTCGCTTACCAATGTGCCATCTCTGACGTGCAGCCCCTGACCACCTTCCTTACTGATGGCTACCCTACATGACCCCCCTAACCTACATGACTCCCGCCTTGTACCCGACACCCCCAGAGGCAGTTCTTCGCCACTCCTAAGGTCACCCTGAGAGCGATATGAGATGAAAGCCACCAGTAGGGTCCCATGGGCTGGCTGCACAGGGCTCATTAGAGGCCAGAGCATTTGGCCTCCTCCCTCTGTCTTCTCTTGACCTTCTTTATAAGGCCCGGCTGCGATGTATAGTGACTGCCGACTCCAACCCTTCCCTTGTTGCTCTGGCTTCGGTCACAGGTCAGCTAACTCCACTTTAGGGATTTCTTACCAAACTCTTTCTCTAGGGCGGTGGTTCTCAACCAGGGCAGCTGTGCCCCCTAGAGGACATTTGGCAACGCCCGGAGGCACAATGAGGGGGTGGGAATGAGGGTTGAGCTGCTACTATTGGTGCTGAGTGGCCAGAGACCAGAGAGGCTGCCAATCCTCCAACAGTGCACAGGACAGGTCCCACAACAACCAATGATCCAGCCTTGAATGTCAACACCGCTGAAGATGGGAACACTGCTCTAGAAAACGAGGCCAATATTGAACCACGCTGTGTGTTCAGAACTTAACATACAGTAACAGTGAACAAATGGAGATGTCTGTATACATTTCTTAAATGTAACTGAGAAAGCAAAACCAGGAGCTCAAATCTTAATGTTGGTAAACTTGATGTAGGTCCTCATACAGTAGGCTTTTCACTTCCTCCACCAATTATATCAGCAAAATCCAAACAGCTTGGGGAGTGGCCAGGATGTTAAACAAAATTTGCAAGAGAGGGGACGCCTGGATGGTTTGGTCGGTGAAGCGGCTACCTTCGGCTCAGGTCATGATTCCAGGGTCCTGGAATCGAGTCCCGCATTGGTCTCCATGCTCAGTGGGGAGTCTGCTTCTCCCTCTCTCTCTGCCTGCCTCTCTGCCTGCTTGTGCGCTCTCTCTCTCTCTCAGATAAATAAATAAACTCTTTTAAAAAAAATTTGCAAAACCATTCTGCAGAAACTAAAATAGTTGTTCGTTTCTTCAGAAGTGACTTAGGGGTGTCTGGGTGACTCAGTCAGTTAAGCAGCTGCCTTTGGCTCAGGTCCTGACCTCAGGGTCCCGGGATCGAGGCCTGTATCAGGCTTCCTGCTCGGCAGGGAGCCTGCTTCTCCCTCTGCCCCTCCCCACCTCATTCTCTCTCTCTCTCTCTCTGTCAAATAAATAAATAAAATATTTAAAATAAAAGTTACTTAAAAATGTGTTCATTGTTTCTTGGGAGGTTACTTAAAAGTTGGGGCGCCTGGGTGGCTCAGTGGGTTAAAGCCTCTGCCTTCGGCTCAAGTCCTGATCCCAGGGTCCTGGGATCGAGCCCCACATTGGGCTCTCTGCTCAGCGGGGACCTGCTTCCTCCTCTCTCTCTCTCTGCCTGCCTCTCCCCCAACTTGAGATCTCTGTCTGTCAAATAAATAAATAAAATTTATTTAAAAAATCTTTTAAAAAAAGTTGTGTTGCCTCAGTGATAACGAGGAGAAAAATAACCAGACTATTAGCCATTGGTATAACTACTGAATTAGAACTCATTTAGTTTGGGACGCCTGGGTGGCTCAGTTGGTTAAGCAGCTGCCTTCAGCTCAGGTCATGATTCCAGGGTCCTGGGATCGAGTCCCACATCAGGCTCCTTGCTCAGCAGGGAGCCTGCTTCTCCCTCTGCCTCTGCCTGCCCTTCTGTCTGCCTGTGCTCGCTCTCTCCCCCTCTCTCTCTGATAAATAAATAAAATCTTTAAAAAAAAAATAAGGAAACCTTAAATAGAATTCACTTTTTAAAAAAAAAAAAAGAACTCATTTAGTTTGTCTGGGCAGAGTCCTGTTCTGGGATTTGCTTGAATTTGGCAGAATAATGAGAAATAAGTGGGTAGGGATTTAAGATGCCATAATGCTCACGATTTTCAGAACCATCATTCTGCACGAGTATTCTTTGATAAGTATGACAAAGTTTTTGTTACAATATTATTACCAGAAAACCTCTGACAGCCATGGAGAACACAAACGGTGTGCTATAAGTAGAGGAGACCCACTTTGCTGGAAGGCAGACTTTGGGCGACCTACAATATGTGACAAACTCAGATCAGGAGACATCCCATCTGTCCGAACAGCAAACTCGAGACACTCCTCTATGTGACATCTGTCCCCCGTATACCTCACAGCAGAAGGGCCATAAATGAACATCAGGTCAATGCCGGCTCATTGAGGGACCTTCTTCTACTGGTCCATGTGGGCTGGAGTGTTCAGGCCTCTAGCTTTCCCAGGATATGCTGGGCATGCTTCTATTTCAAGCAACTACTTGTTTCTACTTTGGTCTCTCCACTAGCCCATAACCTCCTTGAGGAGATTTAGAAAAATCCGTAGAAACTGGTCAGGGTGCTTAGTATCTGCTCAAGGAACCATCATTAGCATAAGAAAGCCACCATACTGTAATATAAAACTAATGTTAGTAGTAACATCGAACACTTATTGGGCTCTTATTATACTCTTGGACTTGTTCTAAGCGTATGACACATATTAGCTCACTTAATGCTCACGACCTTTAGAGGAAATGCTGTCTCTATCCCAATTTACAGTTGAGGACTCATCTAAATGTTCAGCTTTAAAAAGAAATGCACTCCTTAACACACACACACACACACACACACACACACACACACACACAGACTCTCCCATTTTTGATCACTGCAGTTTGATAGGCAAACTAATCTATCATCTGCCTCTAGGATCCTAACTAAAACCACCTCTATTTCTAAACAGTATGTATGAATTCAGCTCGACCAGAGTCATGAAGCTCGTCTCCTTTGTCACTTAGTCTTTCCTGTCCATTTGAACTCCCGAGGGCTGAGGAGCTAATGGCAAAGAAAAGTGAAGAGGTCCCCGTCCAGTAACTTCTGTGCCATTGTGGTCAACCCCCACAGATGGGGAAGAAACTTCTGTAAATATGGGCAATTTCAGCACGCCAAGGCAGTGCTACCTTGGAAATAGGAGATATCCGTCCATCCCAGGGGCAGGTGCGTGCCTGAACACAAGCGGCCCTCACTCTCTTTCCTTGGTTCCCAAAGACGGACTGAAAACCAACCAACCAAGTCCAGTCCTTGCAGGAACCACAAGGTGCTATCTTTCCCCCTGATTCGTTCAGCAGGAACCAATGATGTCCTGTTAGAAAAGGCCAGCCCCAGCCCTCTGTGACCTTCCTTGCCAAGTAGCCCATGAAATGCCCAGTCGGCACCTGCAGGGAGCCCGTCTCAAGTGACATTCGGAAGCTCTCCGAGAGTGGCCACAATAGGAGGGTGGCTGCTCTATCTCTCGTGGGACACTGACTCTCTCCCTGGCCCTTGACATCCAGATTAAAAGATAAAAAAAGCTTCCCCAAATGTTCACTATGGAGGTGGCCAAGGACTGGCTGCTGCTGCAGGGACCCCGCAGAAGAGGAGATGCTCACGACCTCGCACAGCCATAGGCAAGAACGGATGCAGGCTTGGAGACTTGACAAAGTCCTAACTGCACCCTGAATGTGGAACTTGGGCTCACTCAGGTTTCCACAAGTGATTCGTTTCTTCATCTCAAGATGGGCACAGCAGAGCAATGTCAAAATCTATTTCTTTTTAAAGATAGTGGTGAGGGGATGCCTGGGTGGCTCAGTCGGTTAGGCATCTGTCTCTGGCTCAGGCCATGACCCCAGGGTCCTGGGATGGAGCCTGGCATTGGGCTCCCTGCTCAGTGGGGAGTCTGCTTCTCCTTCTCTCTCTGCCCCTCCCCCCTGCTCATGCTCTCTCTTTCTCTCTTTCAAAGTAATTAAAATTTTTTAAAAAACAAAAATAAAAAACAAACACAGTGGTGGCTTTTGAAAGCACTTACTGAACAGTGCTTAAATGTGCAGTTCCTATCAGTGGGATTTACAAAGACAGTTGGAAAACAGAAGGGGATTTACTGCCTCTGTGGCTCATTTTCCCACAAACAGAACACAAAGTCTCCCAAGGAACAGTAGGCACTGTCCAGAACCTGCTGTGATGGCAACCTGAGTTGATTTATTTTCTAGTTGCTATTACTGTAAATAATTAGAATCACAGTATTCTCTGCCCTCCTTCAAAATGGAAGCATTCCACAGATAATAAAGGATGGTGATCGAGAGCAGTAATTTTTCTCCAAAAGCTTTTTTGTTTTTTAACAAATTAATTAATACATGTTTACATTGCTTTATACATAGCCAATCTGTGACAAAGCTTGTGCTTTCACCTTGGTATGTTGTTTTGTTTTGTTGTTGTTGTTTTTTTAACTCACCAAATAAAGCAATGTTTAATGTGATACCATCTTGTTCCTTAAGGAAGGATTCAAAGAAACTTTCACTCGGAGCTATCCAAAACCAGCACGTACCTAAGCTCTGTAAACACTTTGATAATATTCTAAGTTAATAATAAGAAAAGATGGATTTTGAGACTCTTTCATGAAAAACTGGAAGCATAAAAAAAATAAGATTTATACCAGAAGCTGCAGGCAGCAGAACCAAGGTTTTCTGATTTTCTGGAATGATCATCTATCTTTGTTGCACAGAGTGGCCACAGGGAAGAGGCTGGCCACATTTTGTGGTTTCACACCAGTACACATATTGCTTGTCAATGTCATTGAATCCTGCTCCTTTATCATAATGAGAGGAAGGACACCATTTGCCCTTGTCCCAAATGTCTGTCATTATACGGTATCCAATAAACCAGACCCAGAGAGAGGCTACAGAGTAATGCTGTTTAGTCTCATTTCTGTCACACACTAGCCAGCTGACCCTGCCTCACACAACGTGGTCCACATTCACCCTCCGTTTCGTCACCCAACACAGAAAAACACCACACTAGAAGGCCACCAAGAACTATGCAAGGACAGCATACGTCCATATGCGTAGTCAAAATGCATCGATTCAAAAGTCCCAAATAAAGAGCCAAAAGGAAAGGTGCAGAGAAACGACGGTCTTACTGAGATGTGCTCGGAGCTTGCAATACAAACATTAGTGTCTTCATGATGATTTACAACATTCCAGTCACCCTGGCTCAGAGGCTCTGAGCCTTCTCCTAAGGCAACAGGCAGAGACGCTGTAAATGTCCTCTGAACCATCTAAACTTTGAGGTTAAAAGAGACCCGAGTGCTGGAGTAAGTGGAGCGAAGCCCTCCAAAGCTACTGCCTCTCTTGCTCTTGCTTGCTCGTGTCCACCTGCCCCCACTGCTGCTCCAGAATCACGACCCCCGTGAAGGCTTTCACATCTGCCTCGCCCGAAGCAGGAGGTACGAGGCACAGAGCCTGAAATGCACACGCCGCATCTTCTTACCTCTCCAGGGTCCTTACACCTCAGCAGCAACAGCAGCTCCAGGCAGAACTGACCCCCCATCGTCTCCACGCAGAGCCCCCGGCCAGTGTGGGAACAGAGGAGGAGGCTGGAGACAGAGAGCCTGCTGAAAGAGCTAGAGGAGTCAGGCAGGCAGGCTCCCTGGCTGGAATGTGCAGCTAGAGGCCCTGGGAGGGAGAAGGCCTGGGGGGTCACTGTGATCCTCTGAGTCAGACACCCTGGGGAGCTGTCAGCTCTGGAAGGCCTCCTTCAGCACACAAAGCAGAGAGGCACCAAGCACTTACAGGGAAAAGACTCTAAAGTCAGGAAGCAGAGGTAAAAGGTTCCGTAGACCTATGTCAGTTGACAGTAAGCAGTAGAGAGGCAACAGGCATGCTGGAGGCAACAACTCATTTAAATGAGATGCCAACCCACATATGTGATAGGGGACTTGTATCCAAATATCTAAAGGACTCTTAAAATTCAATAATAAAAAGACGACCTGATTGAAAAGTGGGCAAAGGCTCTGGAGGGACATTTCTCTGAAGATCATAAGCATACAAAAAGATTCTTGAGGGGGCGCTTGGGTAGCTTAGCTGGTTGGGTATCTGACTCTTGATTTTGGCCAGGGTCGTGACTTCAGGGCCGTGAGATCTAGCCTGGCATTGGATTCCACACTGGGCATGGAGCCTGCTTGGGATTCTCTCTCCCTCTCCCACTGCCCCTTTCCCTACTCTCTCTCTCTCTCTCTCTCAAAAAAAAAAAAAAAAAAAAAAAAAAGATTCTTGGCATCATCAGCCACCAGGGAAATGCAAAATCAAAACCACAACGAGATAGCACATCACACTTACTAGGATGGATAAAAGAAAGGTTGACAAGGACGTAGAGAAATTAGAACTCTCCTACTCTCTAATTAGAGAAATTAGAACCATTGATGAGAATGTAAAATGCTTTGGAAAACAGTTTGGCAGTTTCTAAAAATATTATAACCAGAGTTATCATATGCTCCAGCAATCCCATGGCTACCTATATCCCTAAGAACTGACAACAGATGTTCACATGACACTTGGACACAAGCGTGTTTGCAGCAGCATTATTCATGAGAGCCAACAGGTGGAAGGAAGCCAAATGTCCATCAACTAATGAATGGCTAAATGAAATGTGGCAAATCCACACCATGGAATATTATGCAGCCATGAAAAGTAATGAAGTCCCGGTACATGTTACAACATGACAATCCTTGAAAACGGTACACTAAGTACTTTACTAAGGTAAAGAAAGCAATCATAAAAGATCACATGTTATAGGATTCCATGAATAGGCAAATCTGTAGAGTGGCAGAAGACGAGTGGTGTTCAAGGGTTCTGGGGGATGGGAAGATCACAGGCGGTAATGACTAGGGGGTATGGGGTTTCTTTTTGGTCGGATGAAACTGTTCTAAAATTGACAGAGGTGATGGCTGTACAACTCTGTGAATATACTATTAAGGTATGCACTTTAAGTGACTGAATTATATGGCATGTGAACTATATCTCAACCAAACCGTTACATTAAAAATGAAATGCTGGCTCTCATCCCGTTGCCCCAACCCTTCCCCAATTACACTGGGCTTCTGAGGTCATCATTGTGCCTGTTGATTTACCAATGGGGCTCGGCAGGGGTCCTGGGGAGAGGGGGCTTCCAGCAAGCACAGAGTGACAAATCCTGGCCTCTAGCACACTGGGACCTTTCTCTTCAACTTCGTTTCTAGGCCACTGATGAAAAGAGTCCTGCTCCAGCTTCGTGGTTTAGCCCTGCTCCTATATGACACCCCCACTCCCAAGTGGCGACTCCCTTTCCAACATGCCTGTGGGTCCCATTTGTGACAGTCCTTTTGAACACAGTTACCATTGTCCTGTGTGGCTGCCCTCCCCGAATAGATTCCATGTGACTTCTGCACTGTGGACCTCACAGCTGAGTGACTTTCTTACAGCTGAAATTCAGAAGTTAATTGTTACCCTTCACCATTTTTGAAGGAAAAGGATTTTTTTCCCAGCAATTTTAAAATAAGGGTATTGCCTCTAGGGGCTACTGTGCACTTTCACTATCATTAGTAAAAACGAAATTAGCAGGTGATGCCAATGAAGGAAGCGATTCAATGAAGAGAATACCATAGTGCTGAGTTAAAAAAAAAAAAATCCAACATCCTGAGATAATTTTATTATCCACTAAGAAAATTACATTAGAGTTATGGACACATTCTAACTATTAATATTCATGATTATTATTATTCATTTACATATCCTTTATCTTTCCAAACTATTTTGGGGGCACAATGGACCAATTCCCATGAATATTATTTTCTTCATGATAACTAGTTCCAACCTGCCCCATGCTCAAGATGTTGCTTGAATCAGTGCATTCTGCTATTAGAACTAAAATCTATTTTTTTTAAAATATTATTTATTTATTTATTCGGGCGTGACAGAGAGAGAGAGAAACAGGCTCCCTGCTTGGTGAGTCCCTTGATGTGGGACTCGACCCTGGGACTCTGGGATCATGACCTAAGCTGAAGGCAGACACTTAACTGACTGAGCCACCCCGGTGCCCCAGAACTAAAGTCTTAAGAGAAAGGTTTGCAGGACACCTGGGTGGCTCAGCAGGTTAAGCAGCTGCCTTCGGCTCAGGTCACGATCCTAAGGTCCTGGAATCGAGTACCTCATTAGGCTCCTTGCTACGCGGGGAGCTTGCTTCTCCCTCTGCCTGCCACTCCCCCTGCTTGTGCTTGCTTGCTCTCTCTCTCTCTCTCTCTCTTTAATCAGAGAGGGAGAGAGAGAGAGAGAGAGAGAGAGAGAAAGGTTTGCTAGTGACCCCAGTTAACTACAATGCAGCGTCCGGAATGTATCACATTTTGCACCAATATATAAGTTTTGCCTCTTCTGAATTTGCCTTACAATTTTTCAACCCTTAAAAGTCCTTAAAATTATTTGTTCTTCCAAGTGGGTACCATTGTCCTCAGAAGGATGTCCGTGCATCTACGAAGGAATAGTCTTTCCCATTGGAGGGTGAGCAACGCTGCAAGTGAATGTTTCCATAAGACCCTGTGAGCGTTTGCTCTGTGCTAGAACATTCATACAGGCTTTTTCTCAAACACACTTGGGTGCTGTGGGTAATAGATGTCAAATAATAAAACTCAGAGGCACATGCTATGTTACTTTTTAAGGGAAAAAAGTGGGGGAAATCAAAGGGTTTAACAATTTTATTCACTGGCTTACATTCAGCGACTCTGACAATTTGGCCACTGCTCAGGTTTGTGAATTTCTATGGAAAATGAACTGTGTTTGGCAAGCCCGATGAAATATGAGGCTGATAAACAAATGTTTCATGCTTTCTCAAGACCTTATGCCACTAACTGTGTGGGATTGGAAAAACCGTTCAAATGTCAATTTAAATGTCAATTGGAAGACTGTAAATATGTGATTTTCTATACCCACATGAACTAATATAATTCTGTCGACTTCAGACCATAACTTGAACTACAGTGTCTTTGGGTTTTAATTCGGATATGTTTCACAGGGAATGTGAACTTCAGATTAGACAAGTTGAGTCAGTAGAGTTCTGTTTCGGAGTCAGAAATATTAATGTGATACTTTATGTCACACTATAGAGAATCAACTGAAAAGTCCATTGACATGAAGGTTGTTAAGAAGCAAGCCTTGAACTCAAAAAGGCTTCAGCCAAAAGAAATAAAACATTATTGAGACAGCCCAGATCATTATATAAAAGAACACTGTGGTGAATTCCGTTGCAAAGTTCATGACTCGTGAATATCATCTCCAAACCAGTCATCTCGGAGTTTTATGGAGTCGGCTCTCCAACTGCCTTCCTGACCCTTCCAGCTGGTATCTCAGGGTCATCTCGAGCTTCCCTCAACCAATGCTGAACTCTTGACTTTCCCTTCTGGCATATGTCTTTGTACCTAAGCCTCCCACATCTTAAGAGGTGTTTATAAAGCATTTATCTCTGTGCTTGGCAGGCACACCCGCTCAATAAATGTTGCTGCTGCTGATATTGATGATGATTGATGACCGTGATCTTCATGCACCCACTTCGCTAAGCCAGAAACAGAGCAGCTTTTCTTTACTCTTGCCTTCACCTTGTGTCCCATGTTTAATCCATTCCCAGGGGTTCCATCAACTCTGCCCTCCACACAAACCAGGAATCGGAGCCCTCGTCTCCAACTCTGCTCGCATCACCTCACCTCCAGCCTCCACCACATTTCTCCCAAACAAATTTAACAGACTCCTAACCAACCTAAATGTGTCTGCTCTTGCTCTTGCCCAGTTAATTGTCCATGTCGGAAGCCAGAATGCTCGGAGACACACGCGGCTTCCTTACTGAGATGTATATAGTGCTTATCATGGACTCATTCATGCGCCTAACTACCTCGGTGGCAGGTGGTGCCGTTACTTCTGCTCTGCAGGTGAGGACTTGAGTGAAGACAGGCTGGAACATGTCCAAGGTCACTCTGCCTCTAAGAGGCAAAGCTAGAATTCGCACTCCAGGGCCAGGCACCACTACACAAAGTACCATGCCATACCCAAGCTTTATCGAATAACAGACAAGCAAGAAAAGACTGTCACTTCACTTGCACTGCACCTATAGAGTAAAATCCATCTACACAGGAAGTCCCTGTG
Organism: Mustela nivalis; assembly: GCF_964662115.1. NCBI lineage: Eukaryota > Metazoa > Chordata > Mammalia > Carnivora > Mustelidae > Mustela > Mustela nivalis. The sequence goes on along the minus strand of NC_139040.1, from coordinate 125,811,038 downwards.
CCAGAGGGTGTCGGCCAACTTCCGCCTTCCCCTCTCCACCTCTCTCTCTTTCCTCCCGTTCTCCTGACACTCTAGGACAAAGCGAGCTTGGTCCAGTGTAGGGATCTTTGCTCATGCTGTTCCCTGCTCTTCCCAGGGCTGGCTCCTCCTTCTTTATTCTGTATACCCTCAGAGAAGCCCTCTCCTGCCTTCCCAGTCTGAGGTCAATGTCGCCTGGCTTCTTGATGTCAACACCCTGCTGGTTTTCTTCTCAGCATCTATCTGAACTTGTATTTGCTTTCATATGCTTGTCCATTGGTCTATTGACTGGTCTCTCTCACTGGCATGGAAGTTGAACAATAATATTGTTCACCACTGTATTTCCAGCATCTAGCATCATGCCTGTACATAGTAGATGCTGCAAAAATCTAATAAACGATTGGCTACAGGCAAGAATTTTTTGGTGATATTAAACACCCATCCAGACCTTAGGTTCTCTGAGTGTGAGTGCAGGATCAGAATTAGATTCACCTGAGGATGACTTTTTTTTTAAAGAATCAAAAGTAGAGTCCCACGGACTCTGTGTTAAACACCTAATTTTTTTAAAAGATTTTATTTATTTATGTATTTGTCAAAGAGAGAGAGAGAGAGAGAGAGAGGGAGTGCACAAGCAGACAGAGTGGCAGGCAGAGGCAGAGAGAGAAGCAGGGTCCCCACTGAGCAAGGAGCCTGATGTGGGACTCGATCCCAGGATGCTGGGATCACGACCTGAGCCGAAGGCAGTGGTTTAACCAATTGAACCACCCAGGTGTCCCTAAACACCTACTTTTGAGGTCTATCACCCAGTTTTCTAAAGAATTTTTGTAATTTTGATGTTGACATGATTTGGCAATGAGTAACTCCTAGAAGACTGGTTTGGCTGTGATTTGTAGTCATCAGTGTACACTTTGAGGAACATTCGCTAAGAGAGAAAAGTGTATATTATAATTTGCTTTCACATGAGATAAGACTGTTTTGAAACACTGACAATGAAATTGATACGTGCTATGCTTTTAGATATTTAGGTAAGCATTTGCATAATTGCCTTGGGAGCCAATAATTTCCTTTTCAGCTTGCAGACGTTTGTGTGGGCTCCTGGAAAGCTTGGGGTTCTTGGGCCCTGTAATCAGATAATGATGTGCAACGGATGGCACGGGCCAGCTGGAGTCCAGTCCTGAACTGAGCACAGTAGGCCTTCTGGGGCTCAGGAATCTGTATTTCTAAGAAACTTTCCAGGAAATTATTAGGCAAATAAAATTTGAGAGCTGTTACTTCTATCTACACTATATGGATTGTTTTAGAAAAATATACCACAGAGATCCGGTGTCCACTCTTTAAATGTATGGTTTAATTCTGAGCAATCCAAGATAACATTTCACCTAAAGGAAAAACATACAGTAGTAACTGTATTAAGCTCACTAAAGGCCCACATTATCGGTAGCCTTTTTGGGTAAGTCATCCCTGGTAAATGTCTTTCATAGCCTGCATATCCACCTGGAAAGAAAGAAACAGACATTTCTCACCTTGGAGGGGATGGATGAACCATTTAGCCAGATAAAAAGGATAGTAAGGTAAGGGCTTTAGCCTTTAACTTGACTACGTTTTAGGCTATAAGTGGATAGTGGTAAGAAAACTAAAATTGAAGGCAGGAAGAGCTTCCTGGCTTGCTCAAATGACAAAAGTGGCTGTTTTTTCCTGAATTCTCTGAGTTCTTCAACTTCCTCCCAACCTGTTCCTCTCGGATCTTCCCCAGCTAAGTCAATGGCAAGTTCATCCTTCCAGTGACTCAGGCCAAAACCCTGACTCCCTGTTCCCTCTGACTCCATATCGTACTCCACGCCAACCCATTAGCAAAAGCCTGTTGGCTCTATCTTCAAAGCATGCCTGAATCTGACCTATTCTACTCATTTCCACTGTTCCCTCCTCGTCCAAGCTAACATCGTGTCTCACCTCAATTAATAATAAGATTGCTGGGGTGCCTGGCTGGCTCGGTTAGAAGCATATCTGACTCTTGATCTTGGAACTGTGAGTTCGAGCCCCCCACAGAGGTGTAGAGATTACTTACAAAACTAAAACTTTTAAGAAATAAATAAAAATAATAAAATCTGGTTTTGCAAAACCGTCTCTAAAACAGTCACTTCTCCTTGATGAAGACAACTTCTTGAAGCAATCTTTGGATAGTCAATGAGTCACTTCCAGTCTTATCCTCTTCTTAAAAAGGTATTAATGCAGATGACCCAGAAAAAAAAATACAGGTACAGAAGAACTGCCCCAAATCCCGCAGGGAGAACTTGAATGGCTGTGGAAAAGGTGTTTACTCCTTAGCAGCTCGCAGGATTCTTAATGAGCCCTGAATTACACCTTCTTGCTCATAATGCAATAGTATGAACCCCGATGTGCATTTGTCGCTCACGCAAACAGTGGGTAGAGCGGCCATTCCCGCGTATTTTGGGGATGAGTGAGCTGATCTTGGGGATACCGTCCCCTCCTGCCCATGAATGATTCTGGAACCCAGACCTAAAGCCATCAGCCTTCCTTACAGCCAGAGGCACTTGAGAGAGAGGTGGCTGGGGTCTTCTGCAAAATGTTTGTTTAAATGTAAGGAGGAGACGTGGGAAAAGGGAACATTTTCTTCCTGTATGCCAGGGTTTCTCAACCACAGCACTACGGACATTCTGCATTGGGTCACTCAGTTGTAGGGGACTGTCCCGGGCACTGCAGGAGTTTAGCAGTGACTCAGGTCTCTCCCCACTAGATGCCAGCAGCAGCTCTTCAGCTGTGACAAACAAAAATCGCTCCAGACACTGCCAGGTGTCCCTTGGTGGTCGTGGTGGTGGGGATGACCCCAAGCTGGGAACCACTGGCCTAAACATTGTCAGCTTTATCTCGACTGCCTGCCACAGGTTCTCTCTGTACTGGCTTAGAGATGCTTCGAGGAACAGAAAGAGAAGAAAATGGCCGGAAAAAGGTCCAGAGTGTCTACATGAAACCCACCATACCTGTGATTATCTGTAATTCCCAACTATGTAAGCTGATTTAAGTGGATTTTGCTGTTATTATCAGCGAGGGGCATCAAAGGGATCTGGGGTCCACATCATAGTTCACACATAATACACAGCTTTATCCTGGGCCATCCTACAGCTTGGCCAAATAACCTAGGTCCCACCTTGGGGCAAGATCCTATGGGTTCAGTTTCCTGTGCAGGACAAAAATAAAATGGCTCGTTTTCCCATTTGTTAATTGCCACTTATCCACACTCATTATGGAACTGTAGAATTTTAGAGCAGAAAGGGATTTTAGGGAAGGAGAATTAAGCAAAGGCCAATGCCTCTGTTTATCTTCAAAGGAAGGTTTTCAAAAGAGGATTAAGCCACATGACTCCGAATATCAGGAAAAGAGCCATTAGCCACTTCAAAACACTTCCTGAGCAGGACAAGTCACCATACATCTTGCATAAAAAGCAAAGGGAGACATTTTCTTACGGCCACATACACTTAAATATTCCCTTCTCCCTAAACAGGAATGCTACATGGTTTTAACGACTCCGTGATCTACTTGGAACGGACTTCCTGTCATTTCCACAGGCAGAGGTGTCATTTAATTGTAGCATCCAGCAGTAATTTTTTTAATGTGAAAACCGAAGGACAAATAGAGCTGCCACTTAATTCATGGTGCAGTGGGGCGGGGAAGAAGATAAAATCGTAATCCCTCCCTTTATTATGTATATGAATTTATATGAATTTATCATATTACCTTTGCCTATTATAAAGGCAATGCAAGCTTCTAACCCAAAACACCAGAACTACAGAAATAAGCAAAACAGATAATATAAAAATAATCTATAATCCAAGAATCACCGATTACGTCTTCGTGACTATTCTCCCAAATACATTTCTTGCATATTGAGATTTTTGTTCCCAAATGGTATCATTACTATTTTGAAATCTACTGTAATGTCTGTTTAAGGTCCCTTCTATCACCTCTTTATGTTGTTTCTAACTCACCCATACTGCAGACAGCGCTTCATATGAATGGCCGGCTGAACATCAGTTAGACGCTGCTCAAAACCAAAAACGGGAGGGACGAACACAAGCACAAAAGAAATCTGAAAAGTAGACCGGTGCGTAGGATACCACTGGCTTTGAAATTCTGTTACCATTCCCTTGCCGAGCCAATCTCAGAAAGCAACCTCGAAGAGGGCAAAAACGAGGCAAGAGCAAACCAGTCTCTCAGGGATGGAGCTGCTCCGGCGACGGACACGACGGGGCGGGCACTAAATCAACAGCACGGAGGAATGTTCAACGAGTTCACAGTTTTTCACTTTGTTAAGTCATAACGCCATTCCCTAGGAAAAGAACAGGCTTTACCCAGCCAGATCCTTAGTACAAAAAAGTAATCTGCTCCCCTGCAGAAATCCTGTGGCGGCGATTCCAGATATCTGCATACACATTTAACTATCATGCTTCTGCATGTCTATCGGTGTCTATGTTTGTATTCGTGTCTGTATTCACACCTGTCTGTATGGCTGTACCCACATGTGTACCTGTGGCTGTGTCTCCACACCCATCCATCCATCTATAGGTCGGTGGCTCTCGAACTTGAACATGCACCAGAATCCCCGGGACGGCTTGTTCAAACAAGACTCGCACACCCCCATCCTCAGAATTTCTGATTCAGCATGTCTCTGCCCCGGCACATGATCTGCATTTCTTTTCTTTTCTTTTTTTTAATAAAATTTTTTATTATTATTATGTTCAGTTAGCCACCGTTACAGTACATCATGAGTGTCTGATGTAGTGTTCAGTGACTCCTCAGTTGTGTTTAACACCCAGTGCTCATCACAACACGTGCCTCCTTAATGCCCATCACGGCCTGCATTTCTAATCAGCTCCCAGGCACTGCAGCTGCCATGGGTGCGGAGACTATGCTTCGAGAAGCGTCGCCTACACTTACGCCTCCAACTTCACCTCTATCTCATTACCAATTTGTGTTTTAGGGAACATATGGCCACCCTCACATACTTTAATTTCCATTATCACCACTTGTCGATATAAACCGTAGCGTCACATACAAGAGAAAACAGATATTATGGTGCTTTCCAATTCTTTCCACTTAACTGAGTAACAAAAATTGTCAGATATAAAAATGACTGCCAGGTATCGTCTTCCTCCCAGGAGAATGGTTCGATTGCGGTACACTTCTTGCTTTGACTTGGTTTTCACTGCCTTTGGCTTTTAACTTGATGTATTTACATTTTAACAATTCAGGTTTCTTTTCCAAACAGTGAGATGAAACAGGGACGACTCAAAGGCAGGTTCGTTTTGAAATTGGCCAAGCTTTTGTAAACAGGCGCTTGACAGAGCAATTTATAATTCTCTAAACAACGGCGAGAAAATATCACACAGAAAAGCAGATGTTATTCTCCTAACTTCTTTTTTTCAGGTCTACAAGTCACTGTCTAAGTCCCAAACCAACCACATCACTTCCAGTCAATTCTGGCTTTGCTGGATGTCAACCCCGTTAGTTAGCCATATGCGAGGTGTGGTTCGAAGAACAAAGAGGAACAAAGCCTGCTTCCTTGTGTTGGTTTCACAGCCCTGGATCTAAGGGTTGTATTGGCTCATGTTTGCACCGTGTAATGGGAACACAGTTCCCCGGATGCCAACCTTAACCTAAATAAAAGCTAGGCCTGCATCTCCTCAGGGTCAAGTTAAAAGAATATGGGCTGTGCTGTCTCAGACCTCCGTGGGTACTAATTAGTGGGAGACAAGACATGTACACAAGGACATGTAATTGGTAATTCTAGTGGGTAAACAGTTGCAAGACTGAGGGGAAAAAAGCCAGTCACTCTGTGCTGGTGCAGTCAGGAAAAACTTCATATTCCATTTGTTCAAATCCTTAAGAAACAAAGGTTACTTCTCCAGGAAATGAAATGCTGACACGGAAAAGGGAGGTACGTGTTTACAGACGAGGTCAAAGCAAAGACTGTCTGGGGCGAGGAGGTGATGTGCAATGACAGGGAGTGAGCCCAAGGATGATGGATTTCACTACTGAAATGGTTCTTAATGACGGCCACCTGCGATCTGCCGCAGGTGTCTCTGACTTCAGGACAGCACGAGAGATGGAAAAAGAGGAACAAAACTTGTGCCCTAAAAGAGAAAAGGAAGATGTGTGCTTTGGCCAGTTCAGAGAAAATATCTTTTTCTCCCTTAGTATACTGCTAGACGGACGGACGGACGAACGAACGGATGGGTGGATGTGTGTGCACACACGCTCAGATTTTATGATTTAAAAAATCTTCATTTTAGCATCTACAGCTGTAGATACGTTTAAGTGGTGTTTCTTTTTTCTTTCTTTCTTCTTTTGGTGCTAAAGATACGTCCAGTATAAAAGGTAATTTGTCACAGATTGTGCTGTGGAGAGAACTGATTGGAATCACTGCAGTAGAAGAGATAGGCTGTTCCTAAGAGTATCTAGATGCAAAAACTGGCCTGTAGTTTCAATTTTTTTTAAATCATGTTTGATTAGGCACAAATTGAGTTGCAAAATGGCATTTTGAAGTAAAACTCAGTATAAAAGACAGGAAAATCCAACACTCTCCAAAATTAATATTTTTTCTAAAGAAATGTAATATTTTATATATAAAATAGCAAAATAAATGCTCCTCACAAATAACCGTAATAAACTAAATGAATGAAAAAAGAATGCATTTTAAAAATCTGTTGGTTTTCAAGTCTTAGCTCCCTCTTAGCTCCCTTCCTCTCTCTCCCTCACTCTCTCCATCCGTCCTTCTCTCTCTCTCTCTCTCTCTCTCTCTCTCTCTCACACACACACACACACACACACACTCATTTTCAAATTAAATTTAATCCTGTTAAAAACAGACTTGTGCCCAGACAAAACACAAAGCAGAAACTCAAAACAAGCTTGCATCAGAAATTCAAAAACATTTGTCCCAGGAATAGAGTAAAACTTTCAGCCCCCATTGTTACTATAAATTGACCATAAATATCAAAGTTGCCCATATCTTACTGAGAAATCATTAGGAAGGGACTGCAGTTAAAATGACAGCTCTGGAAAATGAGATAAGAGATCAGAGATTATCTCGTCTTTGTATTGTGATGGGACCTACATGAGTAAGACAGTTGGCACACCCACGGAGACACGGATGCCAACTTTAGAGTCACAAAATGTCTCAGGTCTGAGAAACATCTCAAGAGTTTATTGGAGAATAAAGAAAAATATTTTCATGAATCATCTGTAGTAGAGAGTTTCTCAACCTTGGTATTCTTGACATTTGGGGCCAGATCATTCTTGGCTGTAGAGGACTGTCCTGAGCACTGAAGGGTGTTTAGCACCATGGCTGGTCTTCACGCACTAGATACAAGTAGCAAACCATCCCCTCCCAACTGGGACAACAAAAATGTCTCTAGACATTGGCCAAAGTGTCCTGGGGGGCAAAACTCTCCCCACCACCCTGCGAAAAGCACATGTTTACATAAACCTAGCTGATCAACTGACATCATAAATATTCTAAAACTCTCCAAAAACCTACATTCATGCAGAACTCATTCTGCAAATTTTGCCAAAGTGTCGTATACAAATTTTCATATTTAATCACAACAGACTGACAAATATGGAGTGACTGTTTCTTAGGTATAAACATGTAAAGAAATACACTAAAATACTTCTGATGATTTTATGAAAATACCCAAGGATTCTCATCCAGAATTTGTGATTTTGGGTTTAAGTCAAAACGTTATCACTGTTTTACATAATGCTCTCTTCAGAATGGAAGCACAGACTGTGTTAGCACTGGAAACTGTGTAAGAAGAACCGTGTTGCTTATTGTTATACTTTAGATGAAGGAAAACAGTCTGTTTCCCCTGTTCAAAGAGAATCTCAGAGTAATATTCCCAAGCACGGTACACCCTGAAATTCTAAAGATTTTGTTATTGTTATCAGATCTATCTTAGATAAATATTGACAGTAATCAGTGGTGGTGGGGGGGAAACTCCCCAGTGAAATTATTACAGAAATCCTCAATCACAATAACCATTTAAGGGAGATTTTTGTCCTTAAAATTTGTCTTAGTAGAACTTGCTAGTAAAACGAACAAAGAGAAAGTATATTAAGCCAAAGGTTGTTGACTCTTAGTTTTTTAACCTGAGAAATTAATATTCCAAATAAAGAAAATATGCACATTTTCTTGGCTAAGTATATTTTAAAGTATGTGATTACATTTTTTAGTGATAATAAATCTGGAGATCAAAATGCTTATCAATAACTACTAAAATTATAATAATTCAGTGATAATGCAGAGGAATTACTCAAATTTGACAAGCAATATTGGATTTTTTTTTTTTTAAGTAGCCTCCACACTTGCACTTGAACTCATGACGCTGAGCTCAAGATCAGAGCTGAGATCCAGGGTCGGATGTCCAGCCGACTGATCCACTCAGGTGTTCCTACTGGAAATTTTTAAGAATAGTTTTTCATTGAGGTATAATTGCCATATAACACTGTATTAGTTTCAAGTGTACGATGTAATGTAATGATCTGATATTTGTATATACCGCAAATGATCACCACAATAAGTCTAGTTAATATCCATCACCATACGAAGCTCCTCCCCGACCCCGACAACCACCATTCTGTTCTCTGTATCTATGTATTTTGCTTTTTGAGCAAGTGGTGACAACATGCCTACTTCAATAATAAAGGGAAAAATATGAAAGCTATAATTTTTTTCTAAATTGTTCATTTCTTCCTCATTTCCTTTTATAATTTTCTCACGAAGATGATTCATTTATCACTAAATATAATCACATTATCATCTCACCAAAAGACATTTCATATAATTAAATGCACAAGTCAGAAAAATATGTTAGTCTGTACATATAAATTATTCCTTTGGAAAATACTGTCACTACGTTACTCACATTCCCACACAGATAAACATCTCAAATCTAAATTCTGACTTCTGTAATTATTTGACACTGATTGTTGAAATTATAATGGTCTAAAAGATACCTCATTTGAAGGAGAAAAGCATCCTAGATCAAACATCCTAGATCCTTGTGGTGATGAGCACTGGGTGTTTTACGCAACAAATGAATCATTGAACACAATATCGAAAACTAATGAGGTACTATATGCCGGTTAACTGAACATAACTAAAAAAAGAAAAAAAAATTAAACTAAGCAGATAAAAAGAAAAAGCTATATTTCTCTTGCTAGATTAGTGGTTCTCAGCTGGGGTGCCTTGCACCTCACAGGACAGATGGAAATATCTGGTGACATTTATGGATGTCACCACGCGGGGGAGGGCACCACTGGGTAGGGACCAGGGATGATGTTGAACAGCCTACAATGCATTGCACAGCACTTCACAAGTGGGGAGCCTGTGTAATGTACACAGCTGTTGAATCACTATGCTGTACACCTGAACTGAACTGAATCTAACATTGTATATCAACTACATTTCAGTTAAAAAAAAAAAAAAAGATTGGTCCCAAATGCCAATCAGTAAGGGCTGAGGAATATGATTGCTTACAGCTGCAAATGCCTCGTTGCGAACAAAGCACTTGTCCGACTTCGACTACAATTTCTCTTTAGTGGGTCAGTGTATCATTTCCAAATAAAACCATTTTTTAATTCAATAAAGAATGCCAAGGAAGACCCTTTGATTAAGTCACAGGATAGACCTGACACAAATAATTTGTTGATTACACAATTAATACACAATAATTTAAAAAAAGGGAAAACATGTTCCTAAATACAAATTACTTTATAATTTTACATTAGGGACTAGCACTGTGTAAATTACTCATGTTTTACCCCACCTACAGGAAAGAAAAATAGAGAACTTCACACTAGGAAGGAAGAGAAATGTTTCCTGTGTGTTTAGTTTCCTTGAGTGCCCATGGTATTCTTTAGATAACACAGGTCATCAACATCTCAGGAAACAGGTCTCAAGTTTCTAAATGGGTAAGGAGTGAGAAACTGAGGCAAGCAAAGGGCATCTGGCATTCACTCCATCTAAGAGATCTTAGAAATCTTGAAATCTTGCTCACACACTCCATTCAAAGACTTGAAATGAAAAACAAAAGTTCCTCTTGAATTTTAAATAGTCCAGGACAAAATATATCACTATGTTGTATCACCGTAGATTACATGACCATAATCCACTTCTTTTAAGGCCAAACTGAGTTCAGCCCTTTAAAGACTGGGAGAGGAGTGTCTGGGTGGCTCAGTCGGCTAAGCTTCTGACTATTGATTTTGGCTCAGGTCAGGATCTCAAGGTCCTGAGATGGAGCCCCGCATCAGGCTCCGAGGTCAGCATGGAGTCTGCTTGGGGTTCTCTCCCTCTCCTTCTGTCCCTCCCTTGCTGGCTCTTTCTCTCTAAATAAATAAATCTTTTTTTTTTTAAAGGTTGGGAGAGACTTAATGTTACCGGATGCTTTACATAGTACCAAACAGTTCTAAAATGGTAAACCCCTCTGGGAAGGGCACAGCAAGTGAGCACCATAATCCAGAAGGCCACTACTGGGGAGTATAGAGGCATTTGGAAACCAAAAAAAAAGCAAGAAGCATCCCTCAGCCAAAATATGGATACCATAAGTTCATTTAGCGACTACCTACCAATCCCTCTCAGTGCCCGGAAAGTGGGTGCTGGGATATAAAGATCCAAATAGTTGAATCTGAGCCTGACTTTACAAGGGTACCTAAGAGTGTGGAGTCAAACAGAGCCTGCTTTTGAGTGTGATCTTGTGCTAGAGAGGGAAATAGGCTATGTTTCTCAAAATAAAAAAGACTGGATCTTCATTTGCGACGGGCTCTGCAAACTGCAGAAGTCCCCTCAAATCTTTGCTTAACCTGCTCCTTTAGAAAAGCCCTTTAGAGGGGTGGCCAAATGCAGCAACACAGCCCCTGCTGATTTAGTGTGGCCTGCTTCTCTGGACATGCATCAAGGTGGCACCCATTCAGACAGCATTCAGTAACAGTTTATATGGAATTTCTTACACTAGAAGAAAATCATTTTTGTTTTGTAAATGCTGTTGTTTTGGTATTAGCTTAGTGATAATGTTCTCATTTTACTGAAGGAAGAACAAAAAAGTGTCCCAAATCATTTCCATACCTTGTACCTTTATCCCCAAACATTGGAGCCTTAGTCCATGTGGCAGGATTAGCTATTTTATAGGAACACATCCCAGCTACTTAATGGGGCAGCTTAAGGCTGGATGGGTTGACTGGATGGGGTGGGAAGCAGTATGAAGTATTTTTAGTACAACTTGTGTCCAAATCTAGAGTTATTTTGGTGCCCTGGAGTTGCCAAAAGTCACCTGAGGCTTCGGTGTACAAAATTCTAATTTTCATTTAATTTTCAACACATTTAATCCAAAGAATATTAACCCATAGCCAGGTTGTTCCTCAGACCAAAGGACGGAATGTTCTCATCAAATTCTCCCAAGGCTGCAAAATGGCCAATTCTGTGAAAGGCAACCACCTCGATAATCCCCAAAGCATTATGGTGACTCATTAAAACAGGCAAGGGCTGGGGCGCCTGGGTGGCTCAGGTGCTTAAGCCGCTGCCTTCGGCTCAGGTCATGATCTCAGGGTCTTGGGATCGAGTCCCACATCGGGCTCTCTGCTCAGCAGGGGGCCCGCTTCCCTTCCTCTCTCTGTGATCTCTTCCCTTCCTCTCTCCTACTGTGATCTCTCTCTGTCAAATAAATAAATAAAATCTTTAAAAAAAAAAAAAAACAAGCAAGGGCTAGACGCAAGCTTTTCCTCTAAATAGACAAAGATGCTGTAGCATCTTTGTAATTCAACTGACCCCATCACACCTACACAAAAACAGGTTTCTTCTTCAATAATGGACTTCCTGAAGGCTGACAACACAGGGCAAGGCGGACACTGGGGTTAGGAGATCATTACAGGAAGTTCCTGGAGCTGATGTTGGGGGAATGAGTCATTCGTTTTCTCCCTGATGGTAAGGATTTTATGGGTGAGTGTTGGAGTAGTCCCTTTTCAATATTTCACAAGTCTGGCTGGAGTATTCAATAATCTAACATTCTTATCATCAGCAGCTATTTGTTTAGATAGGAAGAATGACAAATTGGAAAATTGAAGCCATTTCCCCCCTCACGTACTTCAACTTAAGTACTGACATAGACAGGTGTTTAATGAATTGATGAGTTTCATAATTAAAGAGCCCAAGCAGCTAACCCTTATTTCTGTTATCTATCCCAGCTCCTTTCATGACAAGGTGTTTGTGAGTTGCGTCTGTGTTAAAGTACATTCCCATGCAGACTCTGGCCATCAGTTTATAACCACACAACCACCCCAATGACAACAACAAAAGCTAACAATTTCTTAGCACTTCCTGTGGGCCGGCCACTGCTCTAAGCACTGTGGTTCTAGGCCCCCCTGGGAACTCCATCATGCTGCTTCAGAATCCTGGGGGAACGCAGCGAACTTCTCAAGGGTTAATGAGATACACGAGGGTATTAGAATTCTAGAAAGCATGGCAACTACCCTCTTGGCATCTCTACATAGAACTGTCTTACGTTGAAAAACAAACGTGGTCCTGTAGGCATTTCACAAATATTAATTGAGGGCCTCCTGTGTGCGAGGCACTGAGCTCTATGCTCTAGGCATATTCACCCACTTCATCATGACAACACCACCACTGTCCCCAGTTTATAGGCAGACGGGTACACAACCTTGCCCACAGACCCAGAGCTAGGAAGTGGCAGAGACAACGTGAAGAGAATAGATTTGGTTAATCACGTGGGACACTAGGCAAATGGTGTCACCATTCATCTCGGCAGTTAGGGTAGAAACTTCAGGATCTCTCCCCTACTTGCCTCCCCGAGACTGGCCAATTCTCTTGACATTCTTCTTAGACCTCTCTCTCTTTCCCCTCCATTCCCACGATCTTGGCCCAGGTCCACAGAGGCTTTCTTGTTTTGTTTTGTTTCTTATTGAGGTGAAATTCACCTAACATAAAATCAGTCATTTGTAAGTGTATTGTTCACTGGCATTCAAGACACGCACTGTATTGCGCAAGCATCCGCTCTGTCTAGCTCCAAAACACTTTTACTATCCCTAAAGGAAAGCCAGGGGCCACTAAGTAGTGCCCAATCTCCCTCCTTTAACCCCTGAAAATCACTCATGTATCTTTTTGTCTCTATGGATTTGCCTGTTCTCAATGGTTCCTATAAATGGAACCATACATTATGTGACCTAATGTTTTGGGGATTCACCCCTTCTGTAGCATGAATCAGTGCTTCTTTCCTTTTTATGGCCAAACAATAATCCATGGCAAAGACAGACTGCATTTGTTTGCCCGTTTTACCCGTTCATCTGTTGATGGATACCTGGGTTGTTTTCACTTTCTGGCTACTGTGGATAGAGCTGCAATGAACACTCGCATATGAGTATTTTTTTTTTTTGAATACCTGTTTTCAATTCTTTTGAAACACATGCCTAGAAGTAGAATTGCTTCTCTGGAGTGTGCACCTAGGAATTGGATTGTTGGGTTGTGTGGAGCTTCTATTTAAATGTTCGATGAACCCCTCATACGCTTCTGCTTGGACTCACGTGGCAAGATGGTCTCCCTGCCCAAAGCCTCTCCTTCTCTAATCCTTCCTGTTCACTGCCAGCGGAAGTCTACAGACGGCACTCCACTGCCTCGACACTTTCAACAGCTTCCCATATTGTAAAAGGACAACCAGAGACTCCTCAGGGCTTTGGACAGCCCACATGGGCTGGCCCAACCATGCTGGCTTCAACCTACCCCTCAGTGTAGTCCCCATTTTTCTGAGACTTCCCTATCCTCCCTTCCCCTCCCCTCTACCACTACAGAGTCTCCAGTCCTAGGGCTTTCACTACCTTTCAGGAACACGTCCCTAGTAGACCAGCTGGCTGAAGTAGCCTCCCAAGTATCAACACGCTGCCTCTTCTGGAGATCCGCTCAAATGCTCTCTCTTCCAGGCCAGCTTCCATGATGTTCCCTTCCTTCCCCAGCTGGAGACGATCTTTGCTTTATCTACTCCCAGCTAGACATTTTATCTGGGCCATTGTCAGAACATTTGCCCCCAAAGGCCTTTCATCCAAAAAAAACTTGTGTAACAAGTCTCATCTCCCACACAGCATGTAAATTCTATGAGAACCAAAATCATACTTTTATCTACGTTGCCCATCATAATGCTTTGACCATGGCTGGCATTTGAAAAACACTTGAGGAAGAACCAAATGAAGGAGTGAAGGGATGAAGTTGATGAGGGAATGGACAGACATGGCTTATCAGGTAGAAGCATCCTCCCTGCTTTCTCAATCAGCTTCATCAATTAGGCCCACCTAGGACTCTAGCCGAACACGTACTAATGGCTTGATCATAGAGATTGATGTCAAGAGGTGAATCCCCAAAGGAAATCATACTGGACTGGCTGTGTGACTGTGGGCAACTTTCTTAGCCTTTCTGTGCCTTGGCTTCCTCATTTGCAAATTGCAATTAATCAAATGCAAATTGCAAATAAACTAGCTTTGCTTTGACTATTAAAATGAACTACTACTTATGAAGCTCTTAGAATGGTTCCTGGCACATGGTCTGCATTTTAGAAGAGTTTATTAAATAAAATTAAGTAAAAGAATAAGCCAACTGCTTATGCTCTAAAGGACAAAACTGTGATGGAGACAGGCAGGCAGAGTGAATACAAGGTTCTTTGAGCTGCAAAGGGAAGTTATTTAATCAGGCGCACTAACCAAACCATCCATGTGAATTCAAATGCTACGTATCTGTAATTGATTTACCATGTGTTTTTCTTCTGCTTTATTGGTTTGAAGGTCTGAGGCCATCCCAGAGAAGCACTTTTGGTCTAATCCTGATATGTCACCTCACCCAAGGTTGTCATGGGTAACTGATAACTCTTTGTTGATTAGACTTCCCTGGGCAAATGGAACTGATCATAGAGAAATCAGAGCCATATCTGGCTATGGCTTACTTTAAGAGTAACTGTGAAGCTACGTACAACAACAAACAAAACTGAGCATATTGATCAATCAATGAGAACAAAGCGCCCAAGTATATTTCCCAATGATATGTCTACTTCCCATTCTAGTCTATTCATTTTAGTCCCTAAAGGTTTAGCGAACGTGTTCTCCTAAGAACCATTGCTTAAACTTGGTGACCCTTTCCACTACCACTATTTTCATTAACAAGCTCCTCTTAGATCTGTCCCCTAGAAACATGCCTTGTCTGAATAAATTCCAATTATTCAGTTGTTTCCCGTACTTCCCATTACAGAGCCTCCTCATGACATCTGGTCTATTCCTATATTTGAGTGCTGATGAATTGTAGAGATCTACACATATATTTACCTTCATTTGCAAATTTTAATGATGCAAATGCAAAGCCAACTAAAACGTTCTACAGGGTGCATGCATTCCCTTGTCCACAGTGGAGAAACTCCATCCACTGGTATACGTGTGGTTTGGCCTGCTGGTGATATCAGAGGGTCCTCCATCTGCTATCTAGTGGACTGAATGCATAAAGGAGCCTCTCTTCCAACAGTAAGACCCAGAGTCCGACCCAATTTAAACAATTTTGAGAAAATGCATTTTTTTAAACTTTTTATTTTGAGATAATTGTAGATTCCTATTCAGCTGTAAGAAATAATACAGAGCACTCTCCTGTACCCATCACCCAGCTGCCCCCGGGGAGACCTCCTTGTGTAACTGTAGTACAATGTCACAGCCAGGAAACTGACATTGATACCATCCAACCACTCTGCTGGGGTTTCACCAATCTTGCAAGCACTCATTTGTGTGTGTGAATGTGTGTGTATCTAATTCTATGCAATTCTATCACCTGGGTAGATTTATGGGACTATCACAACAGTCAACACAGAACATTCCATCGTCACAAGGATCCCTCATGCTACCCCTTTATAACAACTCTCACCTCCCTCTCAACCTGACACCTTCTTAAATCTGGCAACCACTAAACTGTTTTCCATTTCTATAATTTTGTCATTTCAAGAATGTTATATAAATGGAATCATATGGCATGTAGCCTTTTTTGACCAGCTTTATTCACTCAGCATAATGTCTTTGAGATCCATCCAAGTTGCTGAGTGCATCAATAGTTCATTTCTTTTTATGATCGAACTGTGTTCTGTGGTATGACCACACCATGGTTTGTTTTGCCAGAAAAGCATTTTTGATTCAATGCAATTTTCTTATCTGCACCCATGCTATATAATGTAATATGACTTTGTGGGGAATTACATAAACCACCTTGTTTTTTTATTACAATACCCCCACAGTGAAGTGAAAATGCAGTCAATTTTCTGCATATTTTAAATTAAAGCTTGCACAGGTGTTTCAGTCAGCTAAATATTTTAGCTGGGACTATTTTAGCTCTGAATTATCCAAATGATTATCTCAAAAAATATTTCATTTAATTTAGTTTGCATAGAATGCCTCTGTCTGAAGTAAGTGGTGGTAATTTCAAGTAACTAATGATCGTAATTACTGGGATTTAGTCTCCTGGCCATTCTCTCCTTTGGAATTTACAGGGAGCTTATGAAAGTTCAATCACCGTATTTTTGGCAAAGGACCCTCATGCTTTGTCTGCATTTTACTGCTTCCTTTGCACCTGGGAGCAGCTATTTTAGGACTGTCTAGACAATCACTCCAGCTTTAAAGGTCTTTTCCTTTCTCTTCAAATAATCTGAGCATGGAAGGTAATAAATAGATGATGTTGGCATTCTCTCATCCAAGATGCTACTCAAACAGAGTTGGGAACAAAATTGCCGTGGCTCTGGCTCACAGAATTGAGAGGTCTTAATATGTGGTTCCAGGCTTCTACTCACTGATCCAACTTTAAACCAACAAGGTCTCCCTCCATCCATACCTCTTCACTTACGATATCAGAATCATACTTTTTGGTTGAACTTCATGAAACAGTTAACAGTTGACAATTTTGGACCTATAAAGATGGCAGTTTCAAGTGACCCAAACCAAGAGATTTGGGAAGGAATCTGGGGGGTGGTCTGGCTCCATTTCCCTTCTCTAGTTCCCAGGCAATACTCACACAGACCAGAGATGGCCCAGAAAGCAGAGCTTCTACAGATCACTCTTGCCACTGCAGGGGAATAATGGAACCAAGTACTGGGTCCAATGTCCCTGGGCTTTCTCCACATGCCTGTTCTAGGCTGTTCCTCTGAGCCCATAAGTAAGGTCTCAGGGAGACATGCACAGAGTAAGTCTACTTTCCTTAAGTCTTCTCTTTCAATAGGTGATACACACCTTTCAAGCTTTCTGTGAGACTCCTAGAGCCCATCATCTTTAGGTTCCTTAATGAGTCCTGAGAATGCTTCCTGATCTCTGGCCCTCTGGGTAATCTTCCTACTGGTACTTTCTACTGATAATAACAGTATTTCTACTGAAGGGAAAAAATACACCGGGATGCAATATATATATATATATATATATATATATATATATATATATAATTGGTGAATTTCATATATATATATATATATATATATAATTGGTGAATTTCATTTGCTTTCTTGTGTTTTATTATTAGTGGGTTTATTTTTCAATAAAATAAACCTCACTACTGCCATAAGACTCTTTCCTACAGGACAATGATGAAGCCCCAAGCTGCAGGCAAATTTTTTGAGACCCATCAGCACGTTTTTATTTTCTAATTGTCCATGTCTTCTCACTTTACAATTTTTCACTTCCCAGTTGCTCTTTAATACAATTCAGTCTGTTTTCTGCTTCCACTATTCAGATAAAACTGGTCTGGTGAAGATCACCCATGATACCGTGTTGTAAATTTCAGGGCAGGGGTGAGGGGAGAAATTGTTCTGCCTTCGTTCCACCTGATTCCACAGCAGCATTAGGCTGAGCTGGCCACTCACCCAGTCACCTTGCACCTGTTTCCTCTCCTATATTTTGCTAAATACATCACTTTGCTCACTTCTGCCTTTACTAGCCCCTTGGTTTTGTTTCTTTGCTGCTGCTCTTCCTTTTTTCAAGCTTTAAATGATGGCGTACCTCATTGCTCTGTCCTAGGCTGGTATCTCTTCAGTCCAGCCTTCTCAAGAGGTGCTCAGTGTCTATGGATCTCTTGACTCAGTCTCACCAGAAATAAGCTCCATCAGGGAAGGAAACCTTTCACATCAAGTGCTGAATTCCCAGAATCTGAAAGAGTCCCAGGCATTCCTTGGTGCTCAAGAAATATTTGTTGAAGAAATGAATTTCCTGAGGTGCTTGTGAAAATCTGAGATACATCCCTGGACTTCTAAATTGGAATCACAGTCAATCTGACATCTGAGAACCAAAATCTCTGGTCTTCTGCCACGTGACCTTCCATCCATGCTCTTTCTTTGACCCAATACCCTCCCCTCTTCCTCATCCTCCATGCTGGGAGATGTCTTTCCCGAACCCCAATACCACCCAAAGTAAGGCAGATCTCTCTACTGGGCCCCCTCACAGAATCCTCTCCTTTGAGGAATTTACTGTCACTTTAATTTTATACACACGTGTGCAACTATTTAATGAAGTCCTCTCTCCAGCCAGCCTGGCTCAGATCATGTAGGCTTCTCTTTATCATCGTATTCCCATTTCTTCATCTAAGCCTTATTCATAGTAAGCCCTCAAGAAATATCAGTGACTAAATTAATATGTATGATATGGATTAATATTATGTTAATATTAATACATCAAAAGTGTATTAATAATACATACACTAAATATATTTTGATTTTATATTAATATAATAAATAATTATTAAATGATGGCATAAATTTCTCTCTCCAGCTCCAAGCTCTCCTCTGAATTCTAAAGGTATATATCCATTTAGAGGGCCCAAGTCTCCACGTGGATATCTAGTGGGTTTCCCTTCTTAAAACTGTCCAGAGACCAAACTTAACTCCCCCCACCCCACAATCTTATTTCTCTCTCAGTATCTCCTTCATGTGGGTAGATAGCATGACCAACCTGGCTGCCCAAGCAAGAACTTGGGAGTTGCATTTGGTTCCTTCTTTTCCTTCATCAGTCTCCTATCCCATAGCCAATTAAACACCTAGCCTTGTTTTCGTCTACCTCTAAAATACATTGCAAATCCATCCCTTCTCCATCTCCACAGCTGCTACACAAGCCCAATCGCCCCTCAACAGTCAAGTGGATGGTTGTCGTGGCCCAATGACCACCATGCATCCATTCTCACTCTCTAATAATAATCCATGTTCTACACAGAACTCAAAACATCAATCAAATCATCCCTAAAAAAAGATACATCCCAATTCAATGGCTTCTGTCTGCAATGGAATAAAGTACATACCCTTTAGCTAGGCCCTGCCTATCTGTCCACAGTCCCTCATCTTCACTTCTCTTACCAGACCCTGCTTTACGCATGCTGTTCCTTCTGCCTGGAATGACTGCCCCGTGTGCCTTCACCCCCTGCCCATTTCGCAAAGCTGGCTCCTTCTCTTTTTGGCCCTCAGATTAAATGTCGCCTTCTCAGAGCACTATTCTCTAGCACTCTATCTAAAATTAGAGTCCATCTTCTGATATCTGTTACCACAGAAATCTATTTTCTATACCGCATCTACCACAACTTGGAATTACTGTTGTACCATTGTTCATTGTCTTGTTTTTGCATTGAAAAACTCCATGTCAGTCTTGTTGGCTATTTAATCCCCACACCTCAAAGCCCAGAGCATAGTTCTCAAAATAAATGGTTGTTGCATGAATGAACAAAGAAGAGAAGAACAGACAAAATAGAATGACTTCAACAGATTTGTGGTTGCTAGACCTGGGGGTACGGGGAGGGGTTGACAATAAAGACGCAGCGTGAAGGAATTTGCGGGGGGCTGGGGGAGTGTGACAGAACTCTTCTACATCCTGATTGTGGTGGTAGTTATGCAACATCATGCATTTATCAAAACTCATAGTACTTCCCCCCCCCCGACAAGATGCATTTTACTGTATATAGATTAAGAAACAAATGAATAAAATTGTGGTGTTTTGAAAACCCAAATCAACTCAGAGCAAGTCAAAGAATCCAAGCTTTATAGGCTTGGGGCTCTTTTGGGAAGGGGGGGTCAATTAACTCCCCATGTTCGTGGTCAAGTACTGACTCAAACCATACTTCCTCATTTCTCATTTATCAGTTTAAAGAAAGGAAACCGGAAACAAACTCAAGATGTGGAGATAAACAATACAAGAAAAGACAGTGGTTAAAATAATATTTAAAATAATCATGTGATAAAATGTCAGCATTTGGGACACTTGGCTCTGTTTGTATTGGCTCACCCCACGGGTGCAGTGGCTGTGGGCTGATTTCACAATGGTGCCTCCCACATACACACCCACGGCTGACCTCTGCTTTGTGCAGCAGATAGTGACTAAACTTCACATATTACCCTGGCAAAATCTACCCCTTCCCTGGAGGGCTGTTACACACAAAGTATTATAGTCTCACAGCTGAACAATGTTTCTTTCTCAAAATATTATCATGATCAACTTTCATTAGAACAAAGTTGTATGGGCTGAAAAATTGCTCTCTTTTGCCAAATTATTACTCATCATGGTATAGTCACCCAACATATGCCACTGAGAAACTCCATTCTATCGGGAGAAAGCAGGATTCACAGATATTAATAGATTCTTTAGACATGAGTTGCATTCTGTAAAGTAAGGCCATGGCATATGAATTTCATCTTGTGACCTTTCCCCCCAGCCCCCACTATTGACTTTTATCCATTAGAACGTGTTGATGGATATACCATTTCTAAATGAAATATTTGGATATCTGACTCTGATTTGGGGAAAGGGAAATAGTGAGCTAATTTCCTCTTTTATCGAGCTGAATCACTGAGCTCGCTCTGTTGCTATGCACGCATGAGTCGATGTCATAGCAACCTCCCAATCTGCTCTTAAACACACAACAGCAGAATGATGCTAATAGGTATGGGTTTTTTTTTTTTCAATCCTTAGATTTTATACGTTCTCTTAGCAGCTTTAATTTGATAACATATTTTATTGTACAGGGTAATTTAGTTCTCCTTTGGGAGTCTTATCACTGCTGACCGCTGTAGATATCATCAAGACCAGCATTAGAGAAGTGTTTACTTCTTGGAAAATTCACCCATGGTTGCCCTTTATTCATCTTAATCCTTTGCTCCCCATTAAAAATTTGCACTTTGGACAGTATAGGCTGGATCCACTTTAGGATTTTCTTTATGAGCATCCTAAGTTTAAATGGGACTGAAATATATTCTTTGAAATTCATGAAATGGAGGACTACACAGACTTCTCATATACCTATTTAAGTAAATTCAATGAACATGTAATTATCACTTGGTATGTACTAGGAAGTGTGCCAGGCTCTAGAAAGAAGTAACAAAATCTTCACTATCAAGGGATTCGGAAAACAACCAAGAGGCAGAGATAAGGGGATATTCTTCTCTGAGCTCTTGCTGTAGAAAATAAGGTACGGGTACTCTTGAATTCTGCCACTTTGGGGTTTCGATTTTTCACCTACAAAATATGCTGTAACATCTCACTTCAGGCTAGCATAGGACAATCACGGAACACACCATCTCAATCACTGTCCGTAAAGTGTCACTGGCCGATGGACTGAAAGAATAACTGGCTTGTTCCTGAAAACACCCAAAATAGGTTTCCAATTGCCTACTTCAAAATTATTCGGCTGCCTGGGCTGATGTTCTAATTAGTGCAGGAATTGTGTCTGTCATCTTATACATAGGGGATACATTTTGCTGAAACTTTAGGTATCTAACCACCCTTCCACAGTCATATGTTGACGAAACCAGAGTGAGGAAACAATCTGGCTCCAGTCACTTCTCAGCCGAGCACCTACTTCTGATTTGAAGAACGTGGATCAGGTACCGGAGGACACTTCGACTCTCTCACGGACCAGATGCCTTTTTAAATGTCTCAGCAAACTGGCATCTTTTCATTTCTGATCAGGTGGAGAGAGCACGCATTCTTCACACTACACACGTTCTTTCCATAAAGCCCACCGTAGCTAGCCCCTGCTGCTCTCAGAAGAGGGAGCAAAAGCCTCCATTCCATAGGTCTGTCTGGATCATAATGCTAGAGGTAGAAGGCCCTTGTCGTTCCTAATGAATCATATTCCTAAGTTATTTGTACATTATGAAGAAGTAAGTTTGGCATTTTTAGAAGTATTAACTTGTGACTTCAATAGAGACCCCCAAGGTTAATATTCCTTTGAAAAGCTACTGTGGAAACATATTTCCCATCAGTTAAGCCACAAGGAGTTGGTCCCCGGGGCCAGCCTCAGAAGAGAACTTCTTAGAAACGCAAGAGCTTGCCCTGCACCCCAGACCTACAGAATCGGACACTCTGGGTGGGGTCTGGCAATCTGTGTTCCCACACACCCTCCAGCGAGCTTCAGTGCATGCTCAGGTATGAGAACCACAACTTTACACAATACATGTTACTCATTTAGGATCAGACATATATACACTGAAGCTGAGAAATAGCTCCTTTCTTCTTTTTGATGCTATGAGCTTTTGGGGTTTTTGTTTGTTCGTTTGTTTGTTCTTGCCTATTCGCTTGTTTTGTGCTCTTTTGGTATTCTGACAAAAGTGGGGTTTCTGCCTATCCTAGTGTGGTTATGACGCAAGTTCACCTAGTTCCTGATGAACTAAAAAGTCATTGTAGACATTTCAGCTTCAAAGAATTACCTATTTATTTATTTTTAAAGATTTTATATATTTGTTTGACAGAGACACAGCGAGAGATGGAACACAAGCAGGGGGAGCAGGAGAGGGAGAAGCAGGCTTCCCGCAGAGCAGAGAGCCTGACATGGGGCTTGATCCCCGGACCCAGGGATCATGACCTGAGCCGAAGGCAGATACCTTATGACTGAGCCACCCAGGCGCCCCAGAGTTACCTATTTAAAATATAAGCTATTAGCAGCAATAATAAGAGGATGACTAATTTGAATCACCTAGCAGCTTGGGTCTGAAGAAACATCAATGGCTTAGAGTCAGCCAGACTTTACTCCAGCATTGTACAGGTTAAGTGGGGGTTTCTCAACCTCAGTGCTATTTGCACATGGGGCCAGATAATTCTCTGTGGGAGGGAAGCTGCAGGACCTTTTAGCAGCCTCCCAGGTCTCCACCCACTAGGTGCTAGGGGCAAGAATAAAGTGTCCCATTTCTATTGGTCCACGAGGAATTCTCAACTTTGGCTGCACAGTGGAATCCATTAAAAATGCTGATGCCCACAGTCCATCCCAGCTGGGTTGTAGCCGATCTTGGGGGTAGGCTCAGGAGTCCACAGGTACTCTCTCAAAGTTCACCAGGTGTTGCTCAGGTGCGGCCAAGACCTCCAAACACTGTATTGACATCCCTGTTCCTTAATTTCCTTACCTGGGAGATGGATGCAATGCTATCTGTTCTAGCTATCACACAGAATGTCCCAAGGATTGAATGACAGATCACTTGTAAAAGCACATGTTCCACCAAGCACAATGCTAAGGGCAGCAGGGAGAAATAATGGATTGGAAAAAGATGCCGTGCAAAAGCTGTATCCAGCCCTCTGTAATGAACTCGGACGATTTATATTTACTGTCTCTTGGATGCACACCTCATTTACAATAGGTGAGAGATGTGGGGAATTTGCAAAGTGTTTCTTAGGAGTAAACCGGTAGTGTCATTTAGTCCTAGAAAAACGTATTAGATTAGATCAAACTGTCATAATGTTCACCAACAATAATGTGCACATCCAAAATCAAATCCCTAATCCTTCTACCCTCTTGGCTCTCAATAACTCATCTGAATAAGTAGGAGAGGATTCCAATTAATCTGAAGGTAAATAACCTCTTTAAAAACTGTTACAAAGTAGAAAAATCATATATATTAGAAGTCTGGTATAGGCTTCAACTGTGTCCATATGTATGATTTCTTTAGAAAAACAAAAAGATCATGGGGCAACTGGGTGACTCGGTCAGTTAAGCATCTGACTCTTGATTTTGGCTCAGGTCGTGATCTCAGGGTCATGAGATAGAGCCCTGAATCAGGCTCCATGCTCACTGCTGCTTGAGATCCTCTCTCCCTCTCCCTCAGCCCCTCCCCCTGCTCATGCTCTCTTTCTAATAAATAAATAAATAAATAAATCCTTAAAATAAATAATAAAAATGAAAGATCAAAGTATCTGAAAAAAACAATACCAAATATAAATGGTTATTAAATTTGAACGACAGATACATAAGTTTTTTTATTTTTTTAAACTTTTCTATATTTTTGAAATATTTGATTAAAACTAAAAGAATATGTTAAGATCGGTTGGAACAAAGCCTCCGAGAATACTCTGAAGGAACAATAAAGAAGACATGTTTTAGTTGGTGTCAGGTGACCAAGGAGACCCCCAGAGGGTTGGAAGGCCAGCTGGAGGCAAAGGGGCTCCACCTCAGACTGCCTGGCTCTGTTTCCACTACTGGCATATACAGGTAGCAGACATCAGGCCTTTGACGTTCAAGATCAGTGTTGAACTTGCCCTGCATGGAAGGAGTTTATTTTTGTCACATGTTCTACCAGCTTTTACACTAAGCAACATATTATGAAATATCTGCTTCTCCCCTCCCCCGTACTCGTCTCTATTTCTAGAAAGCAATATGGTGGTAATTGTGACATTTTACAAAAAAGGGAGTAAGAGGACAGTCCTTTAGGTGCATCTTTTAAAAGAACTAATTTGGGGGGCACCTGGGTAGCTCAGTCGGTTAAGCGCCTGACTCTTTGATCTCAGCTCAAGTCTTGATCTCAGGGTCATGAATTCAAGCCCTGCACTGGGCTCCACGCCGGGTGTGGAGCACACTTTAAAAATTAATTAATAAATTAAAAGAACCAATTTGCTGGAAGCACTGCACTTGAGTGTAGGCTGTGATCAGATAAGTGAGCAGAACAGTGTTTCTCCTGGAGTAGGAGTTGGCAAACTACAACCCGCAGGCCAAATCCAGTCTGCTGTTTCTGTAAATACAGTAGTAATTTTACACGGCCTGCTCTGTTCCTTTACATATTATCTCTGGATGTTTTCAGCTACAACATCAGAGTTGAGTAGTTATAACAAACCCCGGGCAAAAGCCTAAAATATTTACCATCTGGCCCTTCATAAAAAACTTTCTGAACTCCTTAACATATAAAATTTTCCCATAGAAACAATAATAAGAGATTAGACAAAAGGAAAAATTTAATGACTTTTCATACTATTGTCATATGATAATACACATCTCTATTTTTCTTTTAATACTCACAAACCAATTATAAGAGATTCAAATACTAACTACCATTTTTTCTCTTTAAAAAAATTGGTGTGGCCTACAAAGGAAACCTAACGGTGGATGTGTGTTGATGATTAATAATTTAACATGTTGACAATCTCTCAAACTGGCACTTTCCTAGCGTAAAACTATTTTAATTGTACAGTTATTTGGAGCTGAATAACTGCATTACACGTAAAACTACTTATGAAAATTTATTAACCAAGAATTCTTCCCTTTTTAAAGAAATACAAAAGTCATAGTTGTATGCTAGAGAGAAATAGAAAGGTGATCTCCTTTCCAGCCCTTTAAAAATAATTACCTTTATAAAGAGTAAAGATGACATTTATGTTTCAACATAACAGGCCTGGCCTTTCCAGTGTTTGCGGAAATTTTAAGAAAAGGCACTTTTGCAGCTACAAAAAGTTGTATCATTCCCAGTAGCCTCATAAATTGAAAATAAGACCCTACTGATATCCCTTCATTTCTCCTCAAAATGATCACAGAATAGGAAAATAGGAAGAAATAAAACAGAGTGCAGAGTTATGGTTGCCAAGGCAACCGTAACCATATTTCCTTTGAACTTCGGTGGAGCATCCACTGTAGTTCAATCCAAGTTCATGTTTCCTTAGGAAGCTTATATAAATTCAAAGTCCTTATTATCTACAGCATTATCATTCTAATCAAGCAAGTGATGACAAGAGTAAAGAACAGGAACTGAAATGCCCATGGCACTCCTCTCATGGGGAAAAGCTGGGAAAACAACACTTGCCACTTGCTAGCATACCCAATGGCCAAGAGAACATTTGTCCCCACTCCACTCCATTCGACAAGCATGTGCGGTACTCGCCATGGATGGGGAACGTGAGCCCCACCCCTAGACAATGCAGTAAGCAGAGACTAAAATGAGCTGTGATTGCCTCGTAGATCTCCACAGCCCTAGAGAACTATGAGAAAGTACAGAATGGCTAGTAGGCACACTCTACAGATTAGCATTTGGGGACCTTTCTCTTAAAGGAAAATATTTATAAACACCCATTTGCCTTCATAGTGGAGAGAAGAAAAATGTTTCCATACAATTGTCAGGAAGCCATTACTACTCATTTGTATCTCATTTGATGCTGCCTTCCGGACTGAAGAGGAAGTTGTTTACTCCAGGAGATGGTCAATATCTTGGAGGCTGGGGAGCCCTAAACAATCTTTGTTCATATTTTCCAACTTAGGCACTTGGCAATTTGAAGGTCTGTAAAGATGGTTGGTATTTTCCCATAGAAACAATCATATGCATAGTGATTTGGGTTCTCGGGCCACCTGATGTGGTCTCATTTAACCCACAACAAACCTGAAGTGTGGAGTGGGAAGTATAAAAATAAATGGGAACACAATTCTCATTCATCTCAGACCCTGGTAAGAAGAGGCGTCCTCCATCATGGTATAAGAGAAAGAGCACTGGGTTGGGGTCAGAGGTCCCTTTCGGTGGCTTTAGACCAGAGACCATCTCCTGTGAGTCCTGTGGAATCTCCTGGGTCCATGTCAGTAGCCTGCCCCACCCGCCATAGGCTCTCCATCCAGAACTTGCTGGTTAAATGAAATAATGAGCACAGTATGATTCTGGGCTAGTCACTTGACCATCTTTGAGATTTAGTCTCCTTCCCTGTGAATCTGAATTAGATGCTTGAGTAGACCAGGCGCTATGCTCGTCTTGCCATCTATTCATCTCCCCTCAGATTGGTGGGCAACCCATTTTATTCCTGTTTTTTTCCACTATAGGGATAATAATGGTTGCCACAAGTGGTGGCTGGAAAGACGTATCACTAGGATGGAGACAGAGACCACTGGTGGGTATAGGAGAATCATGGTTTTGGAAAGGAACTTCCTGAAAATAGAGACACCTAGTAGCATTTTTCTCTGAACCAATAATGTGATAACAAACACTTCACAAATTCAGCCTCTCTGGGAAACCCTTTTTGAATAACGCCCACCTCGCCTTTCTGGTGTCTCCTTTCCCTGAGATTTTACCTTCTTTCTTTATTTTTTTTGTTTCTGGGACAGTGATCCCTTCTCACTTAGTCTATTTTTTTGCCATTTAGTGGCTATCCCCTGACATGGTAGGGGTGTGCATCTGTTTCATTCAGAGCTGTATCTCCAAAACCCAGAGTAGACATTCGACACCTATTTACTGAACATATGAATCACTGAATGAGAGAAAAGAGTATACTCTGCTTTAGATCTAAATAGAGGAGCTAGATAACTCAAAATACAGACTTTCCAAAAAAGAAAAGGAAGCATTAATGGAAGACAAATCTTGGAATCTTATTAAATCTAGGAGGAGAAGGACAATCATTTTTGGTCAGAAAAATTAAGGTAAGGAGACCCAGTATTCCAGACCACTACCCAGCAAATTCAGTAACTGGAGTGGTTGCTTAAAGACAGAAGCTCTTGCCTATCTCTAAACATGTATAAAGAAGGGCTGCTGTTGGACTTTAGGCTACCCTGAGGCCTGGGAGCTAGCCCATACAACGGAGAAACAAGACCATCAGCATGGGTAGGTGTGCCTTTCAGTTCCTGCTCTGCTTCTTAATGCCTTAATGTCTTAATGACTTTGAGCAGTTAGAGCACCTTCCATCTTTCAGTTTACTCCTTTCTAAAACCGGAAGATGGCCCACTGCCTTTCGAAGTTGTTGTGAGGGTGAAATGAAAAGATGTAAGTAAACCCAGGAGACAGAGAACTTTCAACAGGCGATGACTTTCTCACCATTGCTTCCCATCACCCTCCCAGCTTTGCCCCCAATAGCAACAGGTTGCCCAAGTCACTGAACCCCTTGGTCTCCACTTTCTGCTCCTAGAAGATGAACAATTGTGTTAGAATGATTCCAAATAGATCTTCCCCTTTGAAAATCCTGTGCACTCACTTTTACCTCCCCAAGTATGTAATTACGGGGCTGGATGAATTAAAGAGATCTTATAGAGATAATCTAGATGTATCTACACAAGATTATTAAGTATTGTGAATTGTGTGTGTTGTAATTCTAGACTCATAGCCCTAAGATGTAATTTTTCCCGAACAAGTCTTCTGGAAGAAGAGTTACAGTCCATGTCTCAGCAATTCAAACTCCAGAGAGTTTTTCAATGTTTGGGAGGGGCTGAAGAGGCCCAACATTTTAAAGATGAAAATTTGGTGCTGAAATCTTCCTTTTGCATTTATGACTGTGTCCCAAAAGAGAATCCTAGAAAAGAGAAGTGTGGTTCAGAAATACCAAGAGACCTCTTAAGAATCCAGCAAGGTTTCATACGCATTTCAGTTGATTTATGCTTTAAAATTGTTCCTCATTTACAAGTTCCCACAGTTATACTACCCAAACAGGATGAATCTGACAACCTGTGAATAACGAGAAAAGAAAGAAAATCAAGTTACCACACAAATTATTTTCCCTTTGGGTCACGTGCACCCCATAAGATACCTTGAATACAGCACTGACATCACAGAAAAATTTACTTAGGATTAGTGGAAAATAATTTACTGGTTGCCATCCAGTCTTTAAAAGTCCTTTTTAAAAAGGAACCTATTCAAAGAGTTCCCAGGGGAGAAAATCTTTTAATTCTAATACCTTTGCCCAAAGAAAAAAATGGTCTGAATTATTTCCAAATATGCTAGTGAAAAAGAGCTCCCTTGAGTACAACCACAATTATTAATTCCTTAAAGCATGTCTTGGTTTGAACAACATACTTTCAGGTCATATTCAAATCACACACCTTTGGGACATATTCCGATCGTACGCACACATACACACACGGCACCAGCCACCTTCCCCGTTTCCTCCTGTAACCAGAAAATGGAACGGTTTACAGCAACCATGCACATCCTTCAATATGCATAAAAAATAACGGTTTTAACCAAGAAAGAAGCACAAAGAACATAATCAGGGCTGAAATCAGTCCAAATGAATAAAGGTTTTTAAGACAAAAATAAACCTTAAATTCTAATATAACTTTGCCTGGATCAACAGCTACCATGTTAAAATAAAATATCTATATCACATAATTAAATACAGGTGACCTAGAAACACCCAACTTACAAATATCCTGTATGTGGGAACAGCCAACCCAGGTGAGTTGGACCAGGACTAGGGCAGGCTCTCCCCAGGTCTGAAGGCAGGAGAAGGATTCCCCTTGGTCTCTTCCTGCTGGACACCGGTGTTGGCAGTGATTAGAGTAGAAGGGAGAAATGGGAAGCCACGGTGCTCTTGCCACCACAGTATTCCCTTCCCACCATGCTCACCAAGGAATCCATTTCCTATAAATGTTACAAAGAGCGCCTTGGTTCCCAGGCGGGTCCATCAGAAGTCCGCTGGGCCCACAGTACAGCTGGAACTGTGCTATTAATACTAGGCTGACTTCCCACTTGGAAGCCAACTCCAGCCCTGACAGTGTTCATCAGCTCTGTTATGGTTAAATGGATTTGTGGGCGGTCCTGGGAGCCTGCCAGTTAGAACATCCTTTCTGTGGGAAAATTCCTGCCGAGGCCCAAACAACTCACTGACAAACATGGTTGTAGACCACACGTTGGGAGACCCTTAGGCATTGACAAATCAATCCTCACCTTTCCTTTCTGGAAGTGCTTGGGTGATCGCTAGAGTAAAAAGTTACACAGATAAACATACGGCGGGTTCAACACTCGGCACCTGCCATGGTAACTAACAGGCATATTTGCTGCCTCGTTAATACAGTAACACATCTGCCTCTCCCCTGACACACATACACATGTACACACTCATTAGGACACTTGAGACCCATCACATGCATGCACACACTCCACCGTGCCATGTTCCATGCGAACATGTTTTTGTCTACAAAGAAGTATCTTTGTCTTTTCTTGGGAGAAGAATAAACCATGATCCAGGCTTGAACTATGAGTACTCTAGCTGTTGTCTTCTTGCTCTGGGGATTGATTTGTACTTGTTCATCTATATCAGCTGGCTCCTCCCCAGGCCAAAAAGACAACTATAGGACAACCAGCCAAAGCATAGAGATGCTCAGCCATGGGACAGAAAGTGAAAGAGCTATAATCAAGATTAGACCTGGGATCTGAATAACATTGTGTTCAAATCAACTGAGAGACTCTCTCTTACATAACAGTCCTCTTGGATTAGTGAAACTTACACGTGTAAAGGATCCCATTCTCATCAATGGCAAAGAGACTGGTAAAAGTTGATGAATTGCAAATCCAAATCGTTTCAACACACATACACAGAGCTAACAGTGCAAGAGAGGAGATGTTAGATGATTTTATCAGCAGATTATATTCTGCTAGGAGATGAAAAATATTCACTGCCTAGGAGCCTTAAAAATGCACACTCTTAACCTGTCCAAGGGAGACAGTGGTGATGCTGAAGTGAGTACATTCAACATACTTTCAGTCTTTGTAGCCCAAGAAAGCCCAAGCTGCATTATTTACTTAAAGACAGCACAGGAACCACTGAAGACCACAGTGGTCTATGGAAGAGCCAAGGGTTTCCCAAATCTGCTATCTTCTTAAGTCAGTCGATCGGTCTTTCAGCAAAGGGTAAGGGCAGAGACAAGGACCAAGTTCAGTGTGGTGGCCTGTCCTCCAGGGAGGAGACCAGAAGAGATTTTAGCACACATGAATCATTTCCAGTACAGAGCCAGTAATGATATTTCAGCTTTGCTGTTATATCTTTTTTAAAATTTTATGGTATTTTTCAAAAGATTTTATTTACTTATTTGAGAGAGAGAGAGAGAGAATGAGAGAGAGGGGAGTCAGTGGGAGAAGCAGACTCCCTGCTGAGCAGGGAGCCTGATGTGGGACTCTATCCTGGGACTCCGGGATCATGACCTGAGCCAAAGGCAGTTGCTTAATGAACTGAGCCACCAGGGGCCCAATTTTATGGTATTTCAATCATATCTCAATTTATTTTATTTTTGTATTATGTTATGATTAGTTACCATACAGTATGCCATTAGTTTTTGATGTAGTACTACAAGCGTTACAAGTGTTACATATAACACTGAGTGCCCCATGCAATCCATGTCATACCCACCACCATCTTTCTTACTTAATTATCCCCAAGGATAAAATATTCTCACTTCCATGGGGAATCTGAAATGAAGAAAGAGCAGATTTGGGCTTATTCTTAAAATAAATGCCTGAGAATGATATTTTAGTTGGCACAGAATATATATAAACATAAATAAATATTTTATATTTCACCTAGATTGATCTATATACATTGTGCATATGTATATATATATATACATATATATGTATATATATATACATACTGCTTTTTCATACAATAGGGATGCTAAGTGACCTTTAAAAATGCTTTCAAATTGTACTCTTGAGTTCGAGCGTACTTAGGACTACATCTATCTGTGGGTTGCTAATTAGAAATTACTGTCTCACTAACAGGTTTCCAAACCCAAAGTAAGATGCAAGTTCATACATCTACATCGGTTGTTAAAAGTATTATCCTTTATACTATTATAGAAGCATCAACACAAGTCCATCCTCTGGAGCAGCCATAGCTCCTTGGATGGCTCAGTCTGATTGATACACAGAGGTAAGCCCCAGAAAGAAAGTGTTCCTTCATGGGCATTTGGAAAGAAGGTAAAAAAATAACTTCCTCATCCACATTAGGTAGACCTGGATGGTGCTGTGGAACCAGAAAAAGGTATTAATTCCACACAGGGCTTTCTCCCAGGCAAAAGCATTTTAAAAAAGAAAAATAGCTTTTTTGAAAAAGTCCTAATTTCCAGTCACCCTGAGAACTAAACTTCTTCCTTTCAGGGAGTTGACCAGACTTGACCAGTGTTTACAAGTCTTGGGTGTTGATACACTTGCTGGGGTACAGTTGCCTGACCAGAAGCCATCTGTCTTGCTCAACAGGAAGGCTATACTATACTCAGAATTAACAAAACAAAATAAAACACCAGAAAAAGAATATATATATATATATAAAAAAGGATGGCAGACATGTTAATTGGGCTAAATTGTCCCAAGGGCCACACCTATTTCTTGGTAGTTGATCAAATCCAGCTTAGGATAAGGAGTTAGAATACGTGGCAAGCGGCCCAACTGAGTTTTTGCCAGATACCTCCTTGTTTCAATTCCTTCTTCCCTAATTGCTCGGCTTCCTCTGAGTACTTTCTGGTCACTCTCCCTGACCCCATCATTGGAAAGGGTGTGTCTGTAAAGTGGGTGCAGTCATATTCTAGACAAGTCACTGCCTGGGATTTATAATGAGCCAACAGTCTTCTGTGACTGCAGCAGGCAAACTTTTCATGCAAAGAGATGCTCAGAATACCTGAAAGGATAGAGAAGCTAACTTTTTATTGTTGCCAAACTAATAAGATTTTGGGTGCCTGATGGCTAATAAATGGTTATATGTATGGAAGAATTTGGTCTTTCATAAAACCTGATAGGGATACAGTAGAGCAGTAGTTAAAGGTTAACTACCACCTTGCACTTCCTTAATGGTTTCCATTACAAGAGAACCTAATAGTTGTGAATGTCCAAACTAGTCACGGTCCAGGGTCAGTGTGCAACATCTATCCTACAAGCTCATTGTCATGATTAAATGAAATACATACACATATGTTTTCACCACCATCATCATGATCATCATCACCATCGCCATCATTGTCACCACCACGACTACCATCGCCATCATTATTATCATCATCCTTCAATGTGAGAAGAAGGACTACTCATTATAGAATTTTCGTTAGGAAGGGAATGCGATCTATGATAGAGTAAACTCAAAGGTAAACATGGTAATCTACAGTTTCTTTTATATAGAAGAATGTCCCAACAGTTCATCAGCCTCAATATACCTTGCCTCAACAAACCGTCTATCTCCACTTTTCTCACATTACCCAGAAGCCTGAAGGTTTACATAAATGACCAATTTCAGTGAAGTACTGGACAAATCTTTCTGGAACATTTGTGGACCAGACAGTAAAATGCAGCAGACATGGTTGTACTTTCATGTGAACTTAAGAACTAATTAACCTGGGCACCAGGGGGCTCAGCCAGTTAAGCATCTGACTCTTGATTTCTGCTCAGGTCATGATCTCAGGGTTGTGAGATTGAGCCCTGAGTTAGGCCCCGTACTGAGCGTGGAGCCTGCTTAAGATTCTCTCCCCTTCTCCCTCTGCCCCTCCCTGCACCCCACCCCCGTCTAAAAAAATGGGAAAGAACTAATTAACAAAGAGGGCAAGACTACAATGGTAGACACTTGGCCCCGCCTTGCTCAACAACTTCACCAAAAACTGACACAGAAGTATAGATCCTGCTTACCAAATCTGCGGGTGGCACTAAGCTAGGAAAAATAGCTAATAAGAGAGAATTAGGGTTTTAAAATATAGTTTAAATTTACATATAATAATTTCATTAGATCCAAATGTTTAGAATGAGGCTAAAACAAAAAGATTCAAAAAATTAGAAAGAAGTTTGCATTTAAATTATTAAAAAAATTAATCAGAAATAGAGAAGTGACTTGAGGAATAGGTAGAGCTCTGTGACTATCCACTAAGCACAAAGGAAAGCTGACAATAGGGCTAAACCAGGTAAAGTTAACTTAGGCTGCATGAAAAGAACTTGAGAATCCAACTCAAGAAAAGTGATAATGCCCTGGGGTCCACCCAGACTACAATACTCCAGGAGCAGCAAACTGTGCTGGAGGAGCACAGCTTTGAAAGACAATCCGGCAAGCCCTGAATAGGGCAGTGTGGCTAGGAGAGAAAGTTTCTGGAAAGGCATTAAGGCTGTGTAGTCTTGCCTGGGGATGGGGTAGTAGAAATGAGGGATAACAGAAATGCTGACTAGCCAGCAGGTAAATTCAGTAGTAGATCAGGCCTATCTTTCAAGAGAGAAGATTTCAAATGGCTGGAATTCCAGGGAGTAGGTCTGGCCTTTCCCAAGGAGATCTTTCTAAAGAAAACATTTACCCAAGAAGTGACTTAGGGGTAAGGGGACTCAACAGTCAAGAGGTTTGTGCAGATAACCATGGGCTCTCCCGTTCTCAGCGTGGAGAAAAGGATTTCTGCTTTGCGGGAAAGGCCAAACATATGGCCTTAGAGGTCCCACCACTGTCATTCAATTCTCCTATGTGACTTTTGACGACAGCCAGGAAGAAGATGCAGTGGGTTCATCAAGGGAGAAGGAGATGCTTAGAAACGGGAGACACGAAGTCTACCAATGGCTCTGGGTGGCTAAGGGCTGTAGCAGGTGACACAGCCTCCTTCATAGATCTACGCTAATTAAATAATAAAGGCCTGAACCAAACTTCAGAAGTTCACTTAAGGTTGATCCTATCCTGAAGACAATGTGGGGAAGACAGTTTGCTAGCACCCTATGTGCTATCCATGCCCTCGGAAGGATGGATGCTGCCTCACGTTTTTTCACGTCTTCCCAAGAGCTTAGCTCCGAGGCACGCAGCCAGAGCTCCCCAGTTACCTTTGGCTTTTTCTCCAGAGGATTCAGGTTAAAGAATGAGGAATGACTTACCCATGGTGGCAGTCTAGTGCTTTCACTAGGGTGAACGATCCTGAACCTAATTGGAAGTGTTTGGACATCGAAGTGATGAAACATGGTTTGGGCTGTTTTGTGGCAAAATATCATAGTAGTCTGTCAACACAGGTATTTTTTTTTCCTTAAATTTTCTGATGGCTGGTCATTTTTTTTTAACTTGTCTTTTCAAAAATATACTTTTTTTGTGTCTGATGGGACACTAACAATTTTGTTAGTCTGCACTTCAGTACTCTAATGGTTCAATATCATAGCATACACTGTGTTTTAATATAATATAGGTACCTTTTAATAACTAACAAAACTCTCTAGAAGATCTAATCGCTACACAGTTAAATTACACCAAAGCAACTTGAGAATCTATCACATCATTAAATAACACAAAACGGCCATATTGCCTTGACCCAGAAACGAGGACAATGATGCTACAGAGCTAAAGCAAGGCTAGAACATGATTGTAGGGCACACTTGCTGAAGGAGCACATTTCCAAATATCTGCTTTACCTCTTCATTGCTCTTGGCCATGCACTTGGTCCTAACTGAGTCTGTGGCTCCCGTTAATTCATTTTCACCTTGTATTGCTGGGGAATTTCACCACAGCCTTATGACCTGCCAGTAGGTGACTCTCTGGGTCAACTGAGAATGCCGTGGCTTTCGCTCCTGCAGTCTCGGAGCATTTCATTGTGGATTTTGATTACCATGGTGTTGTGCTTATGAACCACCCCCAAACTGCGCTGAACTGGGAAGTCATTTTCTTCTGGTTACCTTTTTAATTAATATCAAAATGACAGACACATACACAATGCGTCATTCTTTACAGACACTGGTTCATCATTGGACTTAATCACTTCCAGAGCAATGCAGATGGATGAAATCCAAGGGGCTCTGATTCACAGGATTCCTGGCTTTTCTCCCATTCAGCTGGTGGGAAATTCTTTCTCTTTTTAAGTTAGGGGTGGAGTTGGAGAAATCTGTGTCCTACACTCTCATGATTGGGCTCCTGCCTTTACTGGTCTCCAAATCTGCTATGTTTCTTGGTCAGTTGATCGGACTCCTAATTCTAGCCATTGCATTCAAACAGCTGCATTATTTTTTTTCCTTTCTTCCCCCAATGTCACAGCACTTTTCAAATATGGGGCCTCTCTAGCTGGCTGCACAGATCTGCCTGAGTGACACACAGCGTCTTTCTTCTGTGCTCAGAAGTCACCTGCATCCCAGGGATCATCTTGGGCAGCCTGTAAGTCATGACCAGTGGTGTGCTAGGGACATAGCAATTTTCTTAATAAATCTCTGCTGTGTAGAGGGAGGAGCTAGAATTACCAACCAGGTCTGCTTTTGCTCAAACTTGTGTCTTAACTACCACTTTAAAAAAACCGAGATATAATTCACATACCATTAAATTCACCATCTTAAAGTCTGCAGTCCAGAGGGTTTAAATATATTCAGAGAGCTGTGCAACCATCACCACAATCAATTTGACAACATTTTCATCATTCCAAAAAGAAACCCATACCCAATAACATTTGCTCCCCATTCTGCGTTTCCCCAGTCCCTGCAATCATGAATTTCCTTTCTGTCCCTACGTATTAGCCCGTTCTGGGTACTTCATATAAAAGCAATCATAGAGCATGGGCTTCTTGCATCTGCACACTGTACTTAGCATAATGTTGTCAAGGCTCGTCCATGTCGTAGCACTTACCATTGCTTTTTATAGCTGAAGAATATTGCATTGTTTACCTATATCGTGTTTGCTTATCTATTCATCAGGTGATGGGCATTTTGATTGTTTCCACTTTTTGGCTACTACAAATAATGTTGCCATAAACATTCCTGTGCACGTCTCTGTGTGGATATGGGTTTTCATTTCTATTAGGAAGACATCTAGGAGTGGAATTTCTAGGTCGTAGAATTCTGTTCTAAAGGCCATCCATTTGTGTCTATGAATAGTTTAATGCAAAGACCTACAGAAAGTCAAAATTAAATTTGAGGCTTTTATCTTCTTAAAAATTAATAACATCTTATTTAGAAGAATGCTATAGATAATAGAATGGGTAAATTCTCCATTGATTAATAACACCTTCTTATAGTAGTATCTGCCATAGCATTTCCTTAAAAGAACAAATATTAATGGTACTCTGTATGATCCATTTCTTCCTTCTATGAGGGTCAAGTCTTTCAAGGGGGTAATGACATCCATTTAAAGAGAAATCTCATAGGGTCACATCCATCTTCCATGAGACAACTGATCCAACCTGAATTAGTGATGCCAGAAAAACCTCACTTTTGATAAGCAACTTTTTTTTTTTTTTTTTTTACATCCAGGAACACTTAATTACTCAGAATAACAGAAGAATAAATGTCATTCGGTAATAAGAGGAACTTACTTAAAATTAACAAATTAATTTTGTAAAGAGCCCCTAAAGGAAGATTAAATATAATCAGTCTTTCCCATAAGCCCTGTCAGTAAAACCTCTGAATCATATTTAAACCTATAATAAAAGATTAGTCCAATCAGTACCAAACCTCCTACCACCAGATTCCAGTGTATTCAAAATTCCCAATCATCTTGGCACAAACATCATTAAACACTATAATTTTATATTGTATTGCTTCACATTTAGAAAAATATCCCTGCCCTTGTCTTCTGAGAAGATACTTCTCCAGGGATCTTGCAGATTTCAGATTTGCTTTCTTTCTCCTGCCTCGCTCAGTAACAGTGAGTTCATTTTGTAAAATCCACTGGGACAGAAGGTGATTCACAACATATCTATCAGTCACATAGATCAAATTTGCCTTTGGATCTTGTGCAAACACTGTCCACAAACACAAAATGTTTTTCCCACCTTTTCAGTTGGAATAAGAGAAATCGATCTAGATATAGACATATAATGACAAGGCACTATTGCCCTCAGCTACTTCACTTTGAAGGCCCTCTTAAAACAAGAAGGAAAAGATAAAACCATACACAAGAAAGCGGAGTTACAGGATTTTCCAGCAGTATCATTCTTACAGTTTTGCTTGTTTGAGATGGCTACTGAGTTCTACAAATTGCTAACGAGGCCCCCACCCTTGAAATCCACGTGCCACACAGTATCCCCAAATGGAGCCACAGTATGGGAAGGAAGTGAAACTTCTAGGGTCAGCACTGGGATAGTGCTGACAAAGAAACCCATGTGCACGATGCGGTGCAGATTGTTTTCCAAATGATCTCAATCTGTAAAAAGCCCACAAACATACAACTGGGTTGGCTTCCTCCTACCACTTGAAACAATCCCAGTTCACCCCACCCCCTGGCCCCACTGCCTCCCCGCTCACGTGCTAGGCAAATACATGCCATTTCAACATTTGGCTCAGGCACACAACATGAGCAAGGCAAGTTTTTCTTACATTACTACCCACGGCCTAGTGTCTAACTCTAAAGTGGTCTGGCTGCCTGCTATTTTTCCACGTGAGCGTAACATCATCTATAGGCCTATGATCCCCTCCAGTGCAGAAGGAACTGCTAACCATTTGTATCTTGGTAGGAGGGAATCCAGGAAGCAAGAGATGTTTAAGAGCTGGGGTGCCATCTCCCAGATTTGTATGAATTTCCCTTGTAATATCAACGACAAAGTGTCAACTAAACTCCGCTGGTAAAGGTAAGTCCACCGAACTTGCTTGTAGACAACCTGAGCCAGAATTTCTCTTCTACCAATAATTAGTCATGTGACCTTGGGAAAGCTAGTTAACTTGGTGAGCAGCCTCTGTTAGTTGTCTCTCCAGCAGTCAATTCCCCTTCCCTCCTTCCGGAAGTCTGACGTTTGTAAGCCTTTCAACCTGCCCCCCGGGTGACGAAGGGTACGTGACCCATCCCTGGTTCCAATGCTAGAGCTGCATTATTTTTAGTCAGTTGTGGTTATGCCCTTACATTTGCCAGGCCTGTTTTCAGGAGGGAAATGGACATCAGATTAAGTTCAGTTGCATAACAACCACAAAAAGAGCGAGAAATAAAAATAACAGTGGCTTCAAATAAGATGCAAGTAGAATTCCCTGGTGGAGAAAGAAGCCGGGTGTCAGGCATCCTGGAGCACCCAACGCCATCAGGGAGGAGACTCCCACCAGCTTACTTGCCTGTCAGTTTGCAGTGCTACCTCGGGCCCAACATGGCTGCTCGGGCTCCGGAAAACATATCTGTCCTCCAGCCAACAGGAAGCCCTCATTGGTCACATGGCCACAATTAGCTGTATGGGAAGCAGTGCAGGGCAGCTGGGGAGAGGGGCAGCGACCGATAGTTATTGGCACAGCACACAACCCAATCCCAGCCAATGAGCTATGAACGAGATTCCAGGAAAGTCCTCTGCTAAGGAGGAGGAAGGAAGACATGGCCTGTACTTCTCTCCCTGGTCCCTGTCAGATAGCAACGTGATGTTTAGAACTGATGCGGCCATCTTGTTACCAATCAGCCATCTTGAAAACCAAGAAAGAGAGCAGGACAGAGTCTGCACAGAGAAAGACCTGCCACCCTAATATTTTGCACATGGATCTTATGCCACTCTGGATTTCTTATGATGTTAGACTGCAATTTCATTGCTCTTTAATTCTGTTGGAGGGGGCGTATTCTGTTACTTGTAGCTGAATGCTTCCTTACCCATCCCACCCATCCAACAGGACTCCCAAAGTTGAAGACAGTTATTTCTCCTCTTGGTTTGTATTTTCACAAGCTAAGAATTCTAGAGACATAAGACACCAACCAGTTATTGTCTTATTCACTATTGTCAAACTATACCATGGTTACTATTGGTTTTATTTAAAAAGGAATGCAAAAAAAAAAAAAAGCACAAAACCATATTGCACAATCATTTACTCAGGTATTCGAGTATTTACTGAAAAGCATAATGGTTTTAAAATCCTGGGTACACCACTTCTGGCACTGTGATCTAGTACAAGTATCTTAATCTGTGAGAGCCATGGTTTCCTTCTATGAAAAGAAAGGAAAAATACCATCCCTTTTTAAAGTGTGTGAAGTTCAGAACTGTATGTAAATGATATAATGTCAGATATATACTAGGTGCTCAGTAACTGGACACTATCAGTGTCATGGGCAGCCACTGAAGACACAAAGATGAAATCGGATCTGGTTCAAAGTTGCATTCCTTCCTTTCTTTCTTTCCTTCATTCATTTATACATGTATAAGTACATATTCCATCTACTGTATATACATTTATACATGTATATACATTTATACATGTATAAGTACATATTCCATCTACTCCCAGAAGGCACTGAAAGCAGCCAGAAGGCAAACGGAAACACCACAGCAATATTTTAAGCTCTAGAATAAAGTGTATATACCAAGGAATTATGAGTAGTCAGAGAAAAAGCAGAATCCAGAAGGCAAAAGACAACACAAAGAGCAGAAGCCATGTGGGAAAGAGAAGGTATTTAAGACTAGAGAGAGGGAATGGGTAAAGAAGAGAGGCAGGATTAAGGGAGGAAGGTATGATGTGGGCCAGGGGTGGGGAGGAGAGAGACTGAAAAAGACAGTGAGCCAAGCTGAGTCTCTAGTCTGGTAAATGTCTAGCATTGCTGAAGACTCATATTTTGCACAGTGATGAGTTCTTTCTAAGTCTTGCCTGGAGTAGGGTGCCAGTTCTCCCAAGGACTAAGAATGCTTCTCTCCTCTTCGCATTCCTTCCCTTGTAACTTTATAATGAATTCCTCCTATTTGAAATAAGCAAGCATGTCTCTGTTCCTTGCAACACAAAAGAGATGAACCATGAGAGGCTGTGGATTCTGAGAAACCGATTGAGGGTTTTCGAGCGGAGGGTGTGGGAGGATGGGTTGGCCCAGTGGTAGGTATTAAGGAGAGCACGGATTGCATGGGGCACTGGGTATTATACACAAACAATGACTCTTGGAACAGTACATCAAAAATAATGATGTACTGTGTGGTGACTAACATAACATAATAAAAAATAGTTTAAAAAATATCCTAAAGCCAAGTAAATGGTAGCTAAAGCCATGGAATTGGAAACAGGGTGAAAAGAATGTGTATACAGTGATAAGGGAAGAAAGCTGAGATAGAAATGTGTTTAAAGAGTAGAAGAAGGAAAAGATGCATGCAGAGGAGATCAAGGGATATTATTCAGAGAAATCCAGAGAAATAAAGGAGTTGTAGAGAATGGAGAAAAAGAGGTTGCCAGGAAGAAACAGAGTTGGATTCAAAGGCCTCCAAATTTTTTTTTTAAAGATTTTATTTATTATTTATTTGACAGAGAAATCACAAGTAGATGGAGAGGCAGGCAGAGAGAGAGAGGAAAGCAGGCTCTCTGCTGAGCAGAGAGCCCGATGCGGGACTCGATCCCAGGACTCTGAGATCATGACCTGAGCCGAAGGCAGCGGCTTAACCCACTGAGCCACCCAGGCGCCCCGAAGGCCTCCAAATTTAAATGCAATAAGGGTTCATCTTTCTGAACTTGGTGATGAGGTCTTCTATAACCTTGAATAAAGGAGATTCAAGAGTCATGGTGTGAAAGTCAGCTGGCCCAAGGTTGACAAGTGAATAGAGATGAGAATGTAAAATAGCTTTGAGCATAAATTATCCTTATGTGAGGTTTAGCTGAAAAAGAAGAGAGGCCTTTCAGGAGGGGTTTGCTCAAGAGGGATTTCTGACATGAGGAGATAACTGAGGATGTAGAGAAGTTGAAGCTGGAGGAGAGTGAGATGATACTATTTGGAGTGGACCCTGAGGAAGCACAACTGCATGGGGTTTGGTTAGAAAGACAGATGTCTTTACCCCACAGATGGGAAGAAGAGGGGTCTGTGCTGCTTATTTGACTTTCATTTGGACAGATCTTTTACCACAGAACAAACTGACACAGGACTTTCACAGGGAACTACCTGTAAGAAAGGAATATTTCTTTGTGTACGGTGTAAGAGAATGGTCGAGTTTCATTCTTCTACATATAGCTGTCCAGTTGTCCCAGCACCATTTATTGAAGAGACTGTCTTTTTTCCACTGTATATTTTTTCCTGTTTTATCGAAGATTATTTGCCCATAGAGTTGAGGGTCCATATCTGGGCTCTCTACTCTGTTCCACTGGTCTATGTGTCTGTTTTTATGCCAGTACCATGCTGTCTTGGTGATCACAGCTTTGCAGTAAAGCTTGAAATCAGGAAACGTGATGCCCACAGTTTTGTTTTTGTTTTTCAACATTTCCTTAGCGATTCGGGGTCTCTTCTGATTCCATACAAATTTTAGGATTATTTGCTCCAGCTGTTTGAAAAATACTGGTGGAATTTTGATTGGAATGGCATTAAAAGTATGTTCATCATCACTAGCCATCAGGGCGATTCAAACTAAAACCACATTGAAATACCACCTTACACCAGTCAGAATGGCCAAAATTAGCAAGACAGGAAACAACATGTGTTGGAGAGGATGTGGAGAAAGGGGATCCCTCTTACACTGCTGATGGGAATGCAAGTTGGTGCAGCCACTGTGGAGAACAGTGTGGAGATTCCTCAAGCAATTAAAAATAGAGCTTCCCTATGACCCTGCAATTGCACTACTGGGTATTTACCCCCAAAGATACAGATGGAGTGAAAAGAAGGGCCATATGCACCCCAAGGTTTATAACAGCAATGGCCACGGTCGCCAAACTGTGGAAAGAACCAAGATGCCCTTCAACGGACGAATGGATAAGGAAGGTGTGGTCCATATACACTATGGAGTACGATGCCTCCATCAGAAAGGACGAACACCCAACTTTTGTAGCAACATGGAAGGGACTGGAAGAGATTCTGCTGAGTGAAATAAGTCAAGCAGAGAGTGTCAATTATCATACAGTTTTGCTTACTGGTGGAGCATAAGGAATAACACAGAGGACATGGGGAGATGGAGAGGAGAAGGGAGTTGAGGGAAATTGGAAGGGGAGGTGAACCATGAGAGACTATGGACTCTGAAAAACAATCTGAGGGTCTTGAAGGGGCGGGGGTGGGAGGTTGGGGGAACCAGGTGGTAGGTATTAGGAAGGGCACGGATTGCATGGAGCACTGGGTGTGGTGCAAAAACAATGAATACTGTTACGCTGAAAAGAAATAAAAAATTTTAAAAAAGAATGGATATATAAATAATAAAAAAATAAAGGAATATTTCAAGGTTTTTCTTAAAGATTTCATGTTTATTGTTATTTTTTTAAAGATTTTATTTATTTGGGAGAAAGAGCACACATGCATGCAAGAGAGCACAAGTGGGGGGAGGGGCAGAAGGAGAGGGAGAAGCAGGCTCCACACGGAGCAGGGAGTCCCACACGGGACTCGATCCCAGGACCCTGGGATCATGATCTGAGCTGAAGGCAGAGGCTTAACCGACTGAGCCACCCAGGCACCCGGAATATATATCAAGTTTTAAATTTGTTTGCTTTAAGCTCACAAAGTAGTATGTGTAAACAACAGAGCTGTCTGGACTTTGCCAGTTATTGTTACTTGCTCTGGATATAAGCCCATCTCACAAGAGAACCGATGGGGTTGGGAAGTGACGAATTTATAGTTGTGGCCGGCCAATGAATCACCCAGGAAGTCTGAGAGACCAGGACGTTGTTACCTCCAGATTCTGGGGCTTCCAGGCTTCCGCCCTATCGGGCAGGCACATCTACTTCTCCCAATGAAGGAAACAAAACTAGAACAGAAGAGACAGTTGGCGAAGCCACAAGGTCAATCCTTGCCCTCTCCTACCCGGTTTCCTGTGCTGAGCTAGGATGATCGGCGTGAGCTGCCTTGGAGCAATACAGCACTCTGAGAAAAGAACTGAAATAGGAACCAGGAACACTGCTCTCCTCTCTCAGCGTCTCTGAAACGCCATGGGATTCATCTACTTGTCCCACAAATTTTAAATGATTTCCTACTACGTGCTAGAATCTGTTGTAGGCACTGGAGAGGAGGGGTGGTCATGAAATAATTTTCCCATGTAGTATACATGGCCATGGGTCTTGCATAAGGTCTAATTATTAATAAGGATTCTTACTGTTTATCTAAACGGATGCATCTGTAAATCTCACTAAGCATATTGCATTACTGTTTATGAAAGATGAGGTTGCTGTTTATTCTTCAGCATGGGAGACGCACATGCCGTACTCTGCATTTATGAGGTACGGCTCAGGGCAGACAAACCCTTAAGATAAATACTCCATTCTAGGACCCACAAAAGAGGATGAACTCCAAAACTTATATGTGTTCAAGTTTTATCATGGCACATTTG
Source organism: Mustela nivalis (assembly GCF_964662115.1). Taxonomy (NCBI): domain Eukaryota; kingdom Metazoa; phylum Chordata; class Mammalia; order Carnivora; family Mustelidae; genus Mustela; species Mustela nivalis. Next base: position 125,766,895 of record NC_139040.1, on the reverse strand, counting down.
GCCCCAGGTTCCATATGTGTCCTAAGACCCACATGACGTATTAGAGAGGGCAAGTTCATTTTGTTATCATCTCAAATGGCATTCTTATCCCTCCTCCAATACTAACGTCCTAACTTGCCTTGATGATCACTGTTGGATTCATCTTCCATGATTTCATCTAAACTTGTTTTAGAATTTCTGCATTTAAAAATGTTAGGCTATATCACTTTCTTAAAATACAGGTTTAAAAATAGAACAAACATGTTTTCCATTTACAACTCCCACAAGCTTAATTCTTATTCTATAACCATGTTTCTTAATGTTGCGTAAAGGGTATTATCTAGTCCTGTTGGGTTCTACTGTATTATGTCCACCTCTGTTATCCCCGCAGCCTATAAAATACCTGACAAAGAAGGAGAGGGCTTAATAAATATTTGGGATAAAATAAAATAGTTTAACAAACAAGTACTTGTCACCTCCTTTTAATCTGCAGGTTTTAAACTTCCCATGTCTCCACTCTCATTTTTTACAGACTAGAGAATCCTAATATTTTCATGGATTCTCACCAAATAAGGCTTAGGTGCTGTAATGGAGTTGACCATATGTCCCAGTTTCCTCAAGGAAGTGTTAGTTTATGCCTAATGTCCCAGTGCCATTATTACTAGTGACACTTTCCCTTTCAAAAGTATCCTGGTCCGAATGAACCTGTGTCCACTACTCTCTTGGACTCACTTGAGCCCCTCTACAATATTCTATATGTGGACTTCAGGGGCCTCCAGTGAACACTTTCATATACATTGCAGTAGTTTCTGTTTGTTTTGTTCCCCAGTCCCCTTCCTGATGTAAACCATTTCTGTGGACCTTCAGACCATTGGGTATTGGGTAGTAGATGTCTAAGAAAAATCTAGGCCAGCGCTTTTCAAATTTTAATATGCGTATGTATCACCTAGGGCAGCTGTGAAAATTCCAATTGTGCTCAGCAGGTCTGGAATGGGAGCACAGACTGTGCATTGTTTTTTAAAGATTTTATTTATTTATTTGACAGAGAGACACACAGCGAGAGAGGGAATGTAAGCAGCGGAGGGTGGGTGGGAGAGGGAGAAGCAGGCTTCCTGCTGAGCAAGGAACCTGAGATGCAGGGCTCAATCCCAGGACCCTGGGATCATGACCTGAGCCGAAGGCAGGCGCTTAACAACTCAACCATCCAGGTGCTCCCAGATTTTGCATTTTTAACTGGTTCCTGGATGCTACCGGTACTGTTGGGCTGAAGGCCACACTTGGAGAGTCAAGGGTCTGCAAGTGTTCCTAATTAGCCACAAACGTAAAGAGCAGCCATTAGGAGACAGTTCCCCTTAGTACTTCTGTTTTTGTTTTTTTTTTTTTTGTTTAGATTTTATTTATTTCTTTGGCAGAGACAGATCACAAGTAGGCAGAGAGGCAGGCAGAGAGAAAGGAGGAAGCAGGCTCCCTGCCGAGAAGAGAGCCCGATGCGGGACTCGATCCCAGGACCCTAGGATCATGACCTGAGCTGAAGGCAGAGGCTTAACCCACTGAGCCACCCAGGCGCCCCACCCCCTTAGTACTTCTGAATGTGCGCTTTAGACGCCATAGCGCTGAGGTCAAGTCCTGCCTCTATCCCTTACTACCTGTATGACTTCAAGATCTAATAAAGTATTTGATCTCTCTAAGGCTCAATATTCTTATATATGAGAGAGAAAGCAGATCCATCTCAGGGGATTAATGTGAGAATGAAAGAACATAACCACTATGAAACAATACTGTCTCTCACCCATTGTGAATGTTCAAAAATGGTGGTAGTTAAACCTGTCATCATCACAGTCATTAAACTACAGCTCACATTCTTCTCCCGTCCACTCTGTGTAGCACTTCCCTGCGACTTCTCCCATTCTGTTCAAAGCTTAACCTCACAGGGTACTCATTCAAGGAAACATCAGAGGGTAACGAGCCGTATTTTGAACAGCGCCGTAAAAAAGGACACTTGGGCATGCCAGATTACCCAGTGGTCAGCACGTGCAAGACTTGCAATCAGGACTTGAACAGAGCCATAGGAAAAGCAGGAACAAACATTTGGTTGAAAGATGGTGATTAACCCCAGTTCACAGATGTTCCATTGTCACTTGGGCAAATTGAGGTTTTAGGGCTCTGGCTGCCTCCCTGAGTTCACGTGCATCTGTAACAGCAGCCAGGAGCAGGTACTGTTCAACTGTGTGTACTCTTCTAAAACTTAGTACTACTGGCAGAAGAACCAGTGGGGACTATTAGAAAAACAGGCAGTTTGAACAAAAGAACTCTTCAAACTGGGTCTCATTTTTTTTTTTTAATTTTTAAAACTGGGTCTCATTTTAAGCTTTGTCTCCTCTTTTTCCTAACTGGGTACCAGGAGGCAAAATTTCAAGTCTTTCAGTTTTATTTTCTTTCCTTTAGGCTTTCAAAAGCCACATAAGCAGAACTCTTGTTTTAACTATCATGAATGGATAGGATTGAAATAGCAATCTGCAAACAAGATTTGCTATTTAAATCTATGGGGTCACAATCATTGTTGCAGTCATCAAAATTATTCTCCTCTTCCTCATCTGAAGCTATAAACATTTCTATTTCCTCTGATGTCAGTCCTAATGCAGGACCAGAGTTCTCCATCTGGGCAGAGTTAACAATGGAAGGGGAAAAATGAGAACAGAAACTTGGATAATTTTCTCACTGGAAAATTAATCTCTAATTAGGCATTATAAAATGAGACGTTGAGTTTAGAGTCACAACATGCTCTATTTTCACCTTCTACAATTCAAAGCTTTCCATCAATTCACTTAATAACTTATCAATTTCACATCTGATTTGACCACAGTACCTATAGCATGAAGAACATAAGAAGATCACTCTCGGGTGCCTGGGTGGCTCAGTTGGTTAAGCAACTGCCTTTGGCTCAGGTCATTATACCAGAGTCCCAGGACCGTGTCCCACATCAGGCTTCTAGCTTCACACGGAGTCTGCTTCTCCCTCTGACCTTCTCCCCTCTCGTGCTCTCTCTTCCTCACTCTCGCTCACTCTCTCTCAAATAAATAAATAAAATCTTAAAAAAAAAAAAAGGAGAAGATGGCTCTCACACTGAGCGCTCACAGAACTACCAGAACATGCTGCCTGAGGCCCACCACTATCTACCGGCTAACTCAGCTCCCTCCTGCAGCGGCTATCCTGGCACCTGGATGGCGGGTGGATGGCATCCACTTTCAGAGTACATCTAAGTGCATTCAAAGTACAATAGAACATATGTTCATAACAGAAGATTAGCCCAACTATCAGGCTGCAAAAGAGGGCCTGCTTATTGAGAAAATAAGTAGATACAATTCATATTTCCCCCCTTGGCACTGACAGATCTCATTTGGTGCATAAATCTCAAAAATTCCTTAAGATGATCTCCATGAAGACAGAGAGAGAAATCTCTAGCACATTTCCATTATGTCATTGGAGAGATGGCTGTTTCTTAGACAACGGGCGGCCAGGACACGGGCAGCAGCAACATGAACATGGCCACTGAAGTGTTTCTCTCACCAGACTGGTTCTATAGGCACAAAGCTGTTTCTCCTCTAAGCCAGAAGTTGGCAAACTATGACCCACAGACCAAATCCAGCCCACTGCCTGTTAGTGGAAATAAAGTTTTATTGGAACCAACCATGCATATTCATTGCTGCATTGTTTATGTCTATTTTTGTGCTAAGACAGCAGAGTTGTAACATAGACCATAGGGTCAGCAAAACCTAAAATATTTACAATCTGGCCCTAACTAAAATACTATGTACTTCACACACACACACACACACACACACACACACGCACGCAATCCAAAACCAAAAAACCAAGCTCTCCCTGATAAATAATTGATGTACTGATTTGGTTTGAAGAATTCATATATCTCTTTAATAATTTAAAATAATTATAAGCCTTCCCAAAGATATTAAAAAGCTACCATGATGAAGTTTTTACTAAAAATTTCTATACCAATATCTCTTTGGTATATAGTTAGTCACTAACAAATAAACCAAATATTATTGGTGAGAAAAATATGTCTTTCTCTTTAGTAATAATAATTACTGTAATATCTTTATTAAAGATAATAAAGTTTTACATATTAGAATTCAAGTGGGAAAAGGCAGGTAATAACATAGAAAGATATGTTACATATATATGAATAACATATTCAATATCTTTGACTTCTACAAATATATGGTCAATAAAAACTAGTATTTGAGGTTATGCTCATATCCTAAGCCTAACTTAGGATGCGCTAACTGGGAATAGACAAGTTCATCCAAAAGACTCCTCTGTGAGTTATATCGGAAATAGTATAGTATCATCTTAATTTAGATTTAATGCACCTCAATGCAAACATGTAATTATTTGAGAACCTAGAGCCAATAAAGGGAAATTATATTTAAATGAAGAAGAGGGTTATCCCTGTATCCTGCTTCAGTTAATTATAAGGCATGAATACTTACATTCCACAAGGAAAAAAAAAAGGAGAGACAAAACCATCTGACATGAGTAATTTGCAACTCAGGTCTAGGCTACGTTTTGTTTGTTTTTTTAGAAATAGCCAATGTATTTTTTCATTAATTTTCTTTTTTTTACCTAAGTTCCGGTTAGTTAACATACAGTGTAATAATAGTTTCTGGTGTAGAACTCAGTGATTCATCAACTTAGTGATTCATCACTTACGTACAACACCCAGTGCTCATCACAACAAATACGCTCCTTGACCCCCATCACCCATTTAGCCCATCCCCCCTTCCTCCCCTCTGGTAACCATCAGTTTGTTCTGTAGAGCTGAGTCTGTTTTATGGTTTGCCATAAAACAAACTCTCTCTTTTCCCCTCCTATGTTCATTTGTTTTCTTTCTTAAATTCCACATATGAGTGAAATCATACGGTGTTTTTCTTTCTCTGACAGACTTTTTTCGCTTAGCATAACACTCTCTAGCTCCACGCATTTCATTGCAAATGGCAAGATTTTCTTCTTTTTTATGGCTGAGTAATAGCCCATTGCATATGTACTTCCCATTTTCTTTCTCCATTCATCTGTTAATGGACATTTAGGCTACTTTTGAAATAGAGTCTCTCTCTCTCCTTTCAAAGACCCCCAAGTACCTGCTGTGGTTTCATTTTCACAGTATCTAGATGTGTCATGATAATCAGATAGAAAATTCAACAAAATTATTTTTCTCAGGAAATGAAGTACATAATTAATATCTATATTTATTATCAGCTTTTTATTACTTGAAGTCAATATGTGAAATTATGTATTTTTCACATTGCAAATACTCTCTGATCAGTGAATCAGTGATTAACTAAGTGGGTAGTGATAAAGAATGATTTTATTTTTAAAAATCTCCACCTTCACTTTAGAGTACTGACCTCCTAGTTCTTACTTCATGTGCATCATAAATAATAATTAAGAAGTTATTAATAACTGGAACAATGGCTTACAATTCCAATTATTCTGAAAGGCTAAGGAAAGACTTTGGAAATTCAAACACCAAGACAATTCATGTTGCATTATTCCTTCCTTCCTTATCAGGTACAAAGAAATTACTCAAGAAATGCTTACTATATGGAGATATTAAAATAAAAATGATTTTTAAAAAGCATACAAATTCCTAAACATGAAACTAATATGTTCAAATAATGCCAAATTTTTACATGAATGCTTTATAATTTTTCAGTGCTATATACTTTCATTTAAATTCCATCAATTAACATGTAGTGTATTGTTGACTTCATCAACGCTTCTATATATTTCTTGTAATTACAATACTAAATCTCTGGGGTGTCTGCGTGGCTCAGTCGGTTAAGCATCTGCTTTCAGCTCAGATCATGATGTCAGGGTCCTGGGATGGAGCCCCAAGTCAGGCTTAGTGCTCAGCTGAGAGCCTGCTTCTCCCTCTCCCTCTGCCCCTCTTGCACCTCATGCTCTCTTTCTCATTCTCTCTCAAATAAATAAATAAATAAATGCCTTTTTAAAAAAAGACAAGAACGGGGCATCTGGGTAGCTCAGTGGGTTAAGCCTCTGCCTTCGGCTCAGGTCATGATCTCAGGGTCCTGGGATCGAGCCCCGCATTAGGCTCTCTGCTCAGCAGGGAGCCTGCTCCCTCCTCTCTCTCTGCCTGCCTCTCTGCCTGCTTGTGATCTCTGGCTGTCAAATAAATAAATAAAATCTTTCAAATAAAAAAGACAAGAATACTAAATCTCTGCCCATCAGTACCAGCCTTTTAAAGAGCATGTCATAGCCAACGCTCAACCCCAGGACACACCGATGTTAGATGTCAGTAGGTAAGAAACCAACTCAACAAATTTCTGCTTGGTAAGTCAAATAAGAAGTAAAATGTAAAACAAGGGATTTTGTTTTATTTTGGGAGGGAAAAAAATCACTATTCCTCTCATGTTTATAACAAACACACACACACACACACACACAAAGCAAGCAAGCAAGCAAGAAACAAAGAGAAAGAAAAGAAAATGATAATGTTTACCCAAATCTCTAAAGCGCGAGGGCTAAAACCTGACCCCCACTTCCTAACTTTGAAAATTCAATTATTGCATCTGTGGATTTGGAAAATAGGAAGTGTACCTTTCGAGCATATAAATAACAAAGGAATTGTGCCTTCACTTTGAAAAGCTATTGACACACACACCAATGCAGTGACATCCTGAAGGGCACATTTGAGGATGAAACTGAAGCAAAGGGCACAGATTCAACTTCACCAGCTTTTCTCAGCTGGGCCGCCCTGGACCGGGACCACCGAACGGTGGCGAACACGCCTCAGGAACGTGGGCACCAGTGGTGCACATGAGGTGCACTGGATTCGTGACTTCTTTCTCTTGGATTGGGGCTCTGAGTGATGGCAAATAAAGCCCAGTCTTTGCACCCAAACTTCCCCTTCCTCGAGGAGCCATATTTGTGTAGACTGGCATCCTACAGAGGCAGGACCCATCCTTTTGATGACTCTCCCAGTGTGGAAGCCACTTCTTGTTGTCGCCTGAGACTGAGCAATTACCTGCTTCTCAGAAGATGGAAAAGAAAGAAAAGAAAAGAACCGAATCAAGCCCCATGACCCATGGAAATGATCCAAAGACAGAAACACAAGCCCGAGGAGCGATCTCTACAGCTTGGCCTGCTGAGGCCAAGAAGCGGGTTGCGCCAGGGGCCCTCCCTCCTTCACAGGATCACCACAGCCTTGGCGTCTGTGGTACCAGGCAGGGAGCGACCGAAGACGGAGTCTGAAAACTCCAAACTGGCTCCGGGAGGACCGTAGCTTAGTTGACCAGGTGCCTGGGAGCCACTGTTCAGACCTTAAGGAGGCCAGTCTCCAGGCTGAGAGTTAGTCTCTCTGGCCCTCGGGGCACTCCACAGGGGCTTGGTGTGGGTGGGGGGAACACCTATGAAAGATTCCCAGCGTCCCCAAAATGGACCACCTGCCTATCTAGACGCTATAGAAATGGAAAGTGTCAGCTTTTTAAACTTTCCTTTTCAAAACTGATCTGCGATGATCTCCCAGTTCCCCAGAAGTGGGCAACCTAATCCTAGCTTTGGAGCTACGGTTTCAATGGATAATCACATGTTTGCTTAGTCAAACTGCAAAACCAAACAAATTTGAAACAGCACGTCTTCCCTGGAATGTGTTCATTTCTACCTACTCATGGCTATGTGTAGGAATTTAAACTAAAACCTGTTTTTCACATTAACAGACAAAGGGGGCTTTGTCTGACTATCTCAATTGCCTTCCCACACAGGAACCTAAGTGATAGCAAGCTGTTACGATGGTTGACTCATCCTCTAAATATCAGCTCCCCCATTATGTCATATCTCTGCTTAAAGATCACCTTGTGAGAGAGCTCCCCTTACCCTCTGAGCAGCTGCAGCCTGTGGTCCTCTTATCTTACTTATTCGGACCTGGGACCTGGCACGCTTAAAACTTACTGATCCACGGTCACTCCCCATTCCACAATGTCAACTCCAGAGAAAGAAGTCTTCTATTTGACTAACTGATGTATCCATTGTGCCCGGAACAGTCTTTGTGTTTTGTTTACTTTGTGTGTGCTCAGTAAATACTTTTAGAACAAATTTATCAACGGAACCTTCTGAAAATGGATATAAAATTTTGTATGTGTGCCATTCTTTGAAGACGAAAGGCACAGTTCAGATCTTACTCCGTATGGAATCCATCTGGGGCCTGATAAGACTACGAACTTCAGTTGCATGTGTGTGTGTGTAAAGCCATTCCATTATCTGTAACACTGTTCCTGGCAACATCCATAACTGAAAGTTCTGCGACTGATCAAATGCTCACTGTACTAGAATCGTAGAAAATAGATAAGCACAAACTGAGAAGGCAACCACACGGGGAATGTTTATATTTTAAAGGCTTGCTGTTGTAAATGTAGTAAGATTTGCAACCCAAAAGAATTGAACCCATACTTAAATCATTTAGGTCATTCTAAATTCTATCCTGACCCTTCTTACTGGGCATATGTTTATATTTACATATGTGTCATCAATGACTGCGTACATTTTGTCCGTCAAGGTTTTCCTAAGAGATCTGAGCAAGAGTTGCAGAAGGTCAAGTTTGGATGCAGCGCTTGGGGCATTCCAAGGCAGACATGTACAAGCCTAGGTTGTGCTTAAGGGCACAGATGACTTTGCCCTGTTCTGTCTGCTTCCCCTCTTCCCTTGTTTTCTAAGATAGGAACTGCACAGCCCGGGCTGAAGGAGCCACAGAAGTGAAACCATGTGCACACATGGAGATAAGAATTCTGGATGAGAGCGAGGGTTAGGAGGGGAAGTTGAAGAAGCACGGAAAGGGAGATTGGGTCGTTGTGTCTAAAACTGGAGACCAAGAGGGCTCAAAGGAAAGCAAGTGATAAGAAAATTAAATTAGAAAGGAATAGGAAGATAAAACAAGCTCAAAACAGCCATAAATAGTTAAATGACTAAGAAACACAAGCAAAATGGTAAGGGTGGGGGGAGCCAGAACTGTAATAATGAAGGAAAAAAGAAACCCGTAGCAAAGGTCACCGAGAATGTATAAACGGGATAAACAAGGATCTATCATGAAAAGAGAAAACAAAACGAGGATATAAGTAGAGAAGGGAGAAAATAAAGAGACAACTGGGCACACACACTCACGAACACAGTCGAGTGGAGTCGGGGGGAGCCATCCCCAAAATTCACTGATTTGACTGCCATGGTGTTGTGAGCACAGTAATAGCCCCGCAAAAGGGCCCACCCACCAACCCTTGGAGCCTGTGACCAAGTTACCCTCCCTTTGTAAAGTCCCCTTTGTAAAGGGGGGCTAACTCTCTATAAGGGTAAGTCCCTGTAAAAGGGGACTTGACAAAGGCGATTATGCATACAGACCTGGAGATGGCGAGAGGGTCTTTGGGATTATCCAAGTGGGCCTACTCTCATCCCATGGGTCTTTAGAGCGAGAACCTTCCCCAGCCGGGGTCTGTCCGAGAGGGAGAGAGATGTAACAGTGTCCCCTTGCTGACTCTGAACCCCAAATTCCTGTTCCCTTCTCCCACTTCCTGCCTTGGCCTTCGACCTGGATCCCTGCCTCACCCGAAGCTCCCACCTCCAGCACTAAAATCACGTTAAGACCATCTTCATTTAAGAGTGAAAAGAAGGAAACAAATATTAGAAACACCCCAAATCTCAGAAACAAAAACAAAACCAGCTGATCAGAGAATTGAAAGTCTGCTGAAGCACGCTTTCTGTTGTGAAGGATCCTGAAAGTGAGCATAAAAAGGAATCAAAGGCCTCCCTTCCTATTTTGGCCTTGTCACTTACTAGGTGGTGTGGTCTTGGTAAATCCTTCCATCTCTTTCTTCTATAAACCAAAGCTAATAATGCTTCCTGCTCCCACAGGGCAGGAATAGCTAATATGATTGTTACATAACAGAGTCTATAAACTCTACAGCCCTGGACAAATGTAAAATCTTGTTACTAATCATTGGGTCTCAATTATTCAATGTCCTATTGTCTTAAATTATAATAGTCAGAGCCGGTATACCTTTGCTGGAAATCACGAAGCATGGCTAATATTCCTGCCTTCCAAATTCGACACAAACAAGTTGTTCATCTCCAGTGAATTACTTAAGGATTGAAGCGGAAATGTGTCTTCGATTAAAAAAAAAAAAAAAGTCAGTGATTCTTTTTAGTCAAACAAGAAAACATCCATCTATCTTTTTAATACATGTGGGATTCCATGAATTATCTTTCTTAAAACAGGTCCCATCTGAATACAAGTGACCTAAAACAACGTCTCCTATCCTGGTGCTCATGATACATTTCATTTTTCATGTTGGAGAACCTTTGAATGTATAAAACACTAAAAACCGTGTGGAGAAGTCCTGTTTCATTCACACGATGTACCTCCCACCCAGTGTGCTGTTTTGACATCGGAGCCAGGACCTACCCAGACAAGAGCTCTTAAGAATATTCCATGTTTTTCTTTCTGCTTGTGCTCCCTGGTACTGTCCCTTAGTGGCCGTTGCGTTTGGCATAGGAAAAGGTAAATTATCCCAGAATCCAGAGGCTACCAGAAGCCTTCAAAGATGACAAGGAGAAACCTGCAAACAAATTACCTTCTTGAAGAGCATACAATTCTCTGAATTCTCACCAGAATTAAGGAAAAAATGAAACAAATGGGATCGGGAGGGAGACAAACCATAAGAGACCCTTAATCTCACCAACAAACTGAGGGTGGCCGGGGGGTGGACATGGCGAGGGTATGTGCTATGCTGAGTGCTGTGAAGTGTGTAAGCCTGACGATTCACAGGCCTGTACCCCCAGGGCTAATAATACATTATATGTTAATAAAAATTTTAAAAAAATACATGTCGTGAGATGTACCAAATCAAATCCTTTAACAACAAATGGCAATATTTATTCCTTCGGGTCCTTGAGAGCAACATAACAGAAATGCCTCCACTTATTTGTCATTTAGGGGCCTGAACTATCCAGAATATAATCTTAAATCTGGAAGTAGACGCGAGGCTTTCCAATGAACTTGCCTCTCAAGATAGGGAAGTTCTGAGACCCTTTCCCCCTCTGGCCAGGGTTGACGAGTTTCATACTGTGTTTACCACCACGGTTATTTAACGAGCCCGGCTATCTGGGTTCCTGTGACAGCCTTAAATTCAGCCCTCGGAGCCAAGAGGTTGGAGGCCAGTGATGGATGAAGGGAAAGAAGAAAACCAGTTAGAGTAGCTAGAGTGTCTGGAGTCACTGGAACTAGGCAAACATTCAGACCCATCTCGAGGCTCCCTGAAGGCCTCCCCATTTCCGCAGAGTTCCTGTGCAGGTAACACCCACGGTGAAGGTCAGATGCACGGAGACAAGAAGCGCGACCTCCAGAGGCCATCTGTGCTGCCTCCTTGCCCTTCCTGCTCACCTGTGGCAAGCGCCATCGCACAGGCTGCTGCTCGGCCATGAGTGGCTCCGGCCCACTCTCCTCCTCAGGAGCGGGACCTCTTGAGGGGGTCAAAGTGTGTGTCCTCAGCCGTGGCTCTCCCCAGCTTGGGGTACACGGTGGATGTGCAATTCATACTTCTTAAGCGGACATTCCTCGGTTTTAGGTTTTCACGCTAATAATTTTGAGGAAAACGAAAGGGTAAAACTTCAATTATCTGGAAAACTCCTGCAAGATATTTCCCAGGCCTTTTTCCGCAATGCCTGGTGGATGGAGGATCATTCTAGATTCAATTCATCAGTGATGCTGCTGTCCCTAATTCTTCCGCCTGCAACAAGGTTGGGCCTTTCCCCCCTCCCTAGCAAAATCATAGCAACTTTACACAGAGGGGATACAAACGGCTTCATGAATTATTTCTTTAAATTATTATTGAATTTCTAGATCTCTGTTAGCCGGTGGGTCCACTAATTTATATTTCTGACTACTTAATAACAGGATAAAATATTTACAGTAAACACTCTGCCCCCCAAATCATGAAAGCGTAACTAAGACGCATCAGTATGATTTCCGTCCGGCAGGAAGTTATTGATGCCGGAAACTCACGCTAGGGCGCCAATTGCTAAATTTGGCTGTTTTTTTTTTTTTTTAAATGTTTGCCTAGTTCCAGTGACTCCAGACACTCTAGCTACTCTAACTGGTTTTCATTAAAAAAAAAAAAAAAAAAAAAAAACTGTTTCTGAGCATCTCAGCTCCTGAATCCGGATCCCAGCAGAAGGAGATCACCCCAGGTGATTTTAATGCAGTCATCCTTGCGTACAATACTTTAGAAGAAGACTTTTTTTTTTTCCCTAGCCATAATATAGATGGCGGGAAAAAAAAAAAAAAGTTAGAAAACCTTCTTTAGGTTTTATAAAAAGTTTAACCTCCCAAAGTCAAAGGAGTCAATGAGTAAAATGGCTCTAAATTAAGGGATGTTGGGTTTTTTTCAGATTTTAAAAATACTTTAATTTTTCAGGTTCCAGCACGTTAAGGAGTGAGGCAGAGACGGTCCGGCATCCCGGCACACCTGTGTTCTGACCGCTCTCTTCTTTACAGTTCATCCTCGCGCATAATGTATTTCCCACAACAGTCACATAAAGTACCAAGTGATAGCGATTTTTGAAGAGAGGCCCGGATCAAAATGATTATCCCATTGGTTCTCCAAAAGACAATTCATGATTCAAAAAAAATATGCATATACAAAGAGCAAGATTTATTTGAGGACTGTCAGTAAAGCAGAAACTCAAAGTCATTTGAATTCAGAATTCTGTGGCCCTTACTCTCTCCAAAAGTGGTTTTATTAAATTGAGGTAAGTTTAATTTTAGATAATCAAACCTCAAACCAAACCAGCATATATGTTGACTTTTTTTTTTTTTTTTTAAACCTGGGCTGAGTCTCCAAGACTTCTCTCCTTAAGCGGAGAGAAAAAGAAAAGGAAAAAAAAAAAGAGCCCCTTTAGATTTTCAGCTGGGCACGGTTCCTGAATTTGCAATTGCGCTGATTTCCCCATGAGTCACACTTGTTCCTGTGTATGCCAGACTTTCCTCTTTTGGATGCCTCAAGAGAAACTTCTATTCGACAATGGAACGCTGGAAAGTGATGAGGAAACCATACAACTGTGTCCAGCTCAATAAGACAGAGAATGGCCTGGTGTTTTAAAGCACAGCTTCTCCCAGTTGAGTGTGTAAGAAGGGCCTAGGGGGCTTGTTAAAACATACATTCCTGGACCCCACCCTCCAGCCCCAGAGCTTCCAGTTCACTAGGTCTGGGATGGGGTCCACGAGTCTGCATTCTAACAAGCTTCCAGGTGATGTGGATGCCGCTGGTCCACAGACCACCCTTTGAGTAGCGCTGGTTTAGAGCAAATTTTCTCTGCCGCACCACTACTGACATTTAAAGCCGGATAACTCTTTGCGGTAGGGGTTGCTGTATGCACTGTAGGACACCAAGCAGTATCCCTGGTTTATGCTTACTTGATTCCAGCTCACCTCCACAGGAGTGAGAGGCAAAAATGTCTCCAGGCATTGCTAATTGTCCTCAGGTTGCTAAACTGTCCCCCATGAGAACCACTGCCTTGGAGGGTATGTTCTGAATAGAAAAGATCAGAGTTGGATTCTGGGTGCACCCTTTTACTACCCACGTGATTCAGGGTAGCAAGGTCCAAATCATTAATCAAGAGGATGGTTTCGCCTCTCCCATAGAGCTGTGCTGAAGGACCAACTGAAGGAGAATGTATTTGATCTTGTAGCCTGCGGCTGGCCCAGACGCAAGCCTCAAGAAGGGGTAGTGAGTAGCTTTGTTTGTTTGTATGTTCCAACCCCCTCCAAACTTTGTTGATCGCAGAAGGCTTGGTTTCTGTCTACGGAGTTCGAGAAATCAGAGCGTTTGGAGGCAGCAACCAGAAAAGAAGCCCAAGATCTATTTCTGTGGTCACGAGGCTCAAAACCTGGTTCTGTGACTAATATGCTGAACATACTGTTGTGATTCTGAAATAATCCTGATTGAAGACATAGCTATGTTTCTCAAGACGTCTCTAGAATGCTCTGCCAGCTTGTCAAGTCCCTTGCATCTCAATGACCTTAGAAGATAAAAATCAGCTGTTGTCCAAAGAACAAAAGCAACCAAAGGAGTTGAGATAAGAATTGCACAAGAGACCGGCTAACTGGGTAAAGCAACATTTACATATCTCAGATCCTAACAAAGGTCCCCCAGAAGGAGCACTGTCCTTAGTTTTTCTCTTTCGCCACCAGGAGGAGTACCACACTTTCTCACCACTCACAAGCATTCGTCAGATGCGCTGGGCAGAGGCTGGCGGGCCAGAGTTGAATAAATTCAGTTACTTCCTAATGGGATAAAAATACCTCCTGGCACAGATTCAGCAGAGAAGTCTGTAGGAACCACTTCTGTATATAAGGTTCTTTGAAGCTTTTCTATTCCAAACACCATAGCAATAGCTATTTATGTTTCCAGGAGGCAAGAGTTGACAAAGTTAACTGTCTCGTGGTGCTCTTTCTTCTCTACAGTTAAGATAAAGCATTAGGAATAAGACATGTAAAAATTAATGCTACTGAAGAGAAAGTTCTGTGCCTTGGAGATGAGAAAGTGCATGACCAGAGGCCGGCAAAGTTATTTTGCAGAAGAAGTGAGTTGTTGAAAGAATGTGGAGAGAAATGGCCATCCTTTAGCATCCCTGAATCAAGTATGAAAAGGCGATGCCATTCACATCCCTACCCACTTGTTTGCATTTTCATCTACTCCATCAGCAAGCAGCGAACACGCTATCCCTGTCTTGATAATTCTGTGTGTGCAATTCTTCTTCTTCTTCTTCTTTTAAGCATGGGGAGTGGGAAAGGGAGAAGCAGGCTTCCCGCTGAGCAGGGAGCCAGACACAGGGCTCGATCCCAGGACCCTGGGATCATGACCTGAGCTGAAGGCAGATGCTTAATGACTGAGCCACCCAGGTGCCCCTGTGTTTGCAATTTTTAAGACCTTTCTTTTTATAGTATGTTTGAATGTAACTGGTGTGGCTTTTCAACTCCTCCAAAATATAAGAAGAAACTTGCAAACAGAGTAACCCAGATATTTTTCAGATTGTTCCCATGTCCATAGGATAATTTGAAATGGCTTGTGTTGTCTCTGCCTGCTAAAGATAATGTAGTAAGGTTGGCGATGCTGCCGATGGTGGCGATGGCGGTGGTGGTGCTTGCAGTAGTAGTGATGGTGGTCGCGAGGAAGATGTGAACAGTGGCAAAGGTGATGGAGATTTTAGCTAAATTTCGTGAAAGCCTGCCCCCATAGGACAAAGACTGGACAAAGCAATTTATATAAGTAGCTAATTAAAGCCTCTCCCTAACCCTAGCTTTTTCATTTACTTGTTTTATTATTTCTTAAGATTTTATATATTATTTGAGAGAGAGCAAGAGAGAGAGACAGAGCAGGAGCTGGGGCAGAGGCAGAGGGAGAAGCAGGCTCCCTGCTGAGCAAAGAGCAGGAGGGACTCGATCCCAGGACCCTGAGATCATGACTTGAGCCAAAGGCAGATGCTTAACTGACTGAGCTACCCAGGTGCCCCTTCATTTACTTGTTTTAAAGTCAGGGCATCCGTATCCTTCTGGAAAACCTTTCAAGGCCCCCAAACACAAATATTAATAAGCAAATAGATATAAAGGTTATTGTTACATAAATGCTAAATTAATGATTATTCCATAGAGAATGCTTTTGTGTTCAGATAAAACCCCATAGAGCTGTATTTGTAAAAGGCTGGCTCTTCATCTGATGACTTTTTGGTCCATTTTCATTTATGTCCATATAAAAGCAAAAATACACATATTATATGGAGTCTGCCATATACACAGAGCTTTTTTCTTACTGCAAACTGCTCTTTAAAATTTTCCCTACAGTTGGGACATCTTTACAATGAGGATGTATTATATGTACAACCAAAACCAATACAGCTATGCCATCTTAGAACAATCAGAAGATTTAGTTTCTGAGGGTATTCTCAGAAAAATCACTTGCATTTACAAGTCGGAAACATGGGTGTGCATATTTATTAAACTGTTTCCTAAGTCACTAAAAAATCACCAAGTTTTTGCCCAAAACAAGTCAAAGTACAGATGAAACCAACAACAAAAAATAATTGAAAATGTACCTGTAACAAAATTAAAAAATAATTAAGTCCAAAGAAGCTTATGTGTATGTCAAATTTCACTGGGATTCATCTACTAGAAACATACCTAAATGGAGAGATGGGCGTGGTGCCTGTAGTCCTATTATTAGCAACCATAACTGTTATTTTGTGTTATGTATATGTAACATTTACATATATACGCAAACTTCACATCATTTGTTACTCTATTTCCTCTTGGCTATAATCATCCTGGGTCTTGTACCAAAGTCACTCCTACATAAAGGACATCAGTCTGATTGGCATTTACCAGAACATTCCAAAATCAATAAGGCATGTATTTTTAAGTGCCTCTTTTTTTTTCTTTGCTAGTTATCTTTAGGTCAGCAGAGAAAGGAGTTCTAAAGAACCAGAACTGGGAGTTCCACAAATAAACAGCCTGCTTCATGGTTCTTTGTGGAGAAAAATCTGGAAACTCTCAACAGGATTTAATTGCTGATCTAAAGTTACTTGACGAAACTCAGGATCCCAAATGAGCACAGTCCTTTGGATAGTGAGGGTTTGCCTACTGTCTTCTCAGAGTGAATTCTAAAGTTAAGACTTATTCTAAGATCAAGTCAAGAAGACTGCTTTCGGGCCCTGCTGGAAGTTACCTCACGCTTCTTTCACCTTCCTTACAAAACAACCCAGACGGAGTATACATGACACCAAAAATAACCCTGAGGTGAATTTTATTATTAATCGTTTGCCTGTGGTCCCTGCCATTTGTGTCTGTGCTGCTCTAATCCCAAATTTCTGACCCCTATCCCGAATCTACAACCTCAGATACAAATTACCCGCCGGGGTGATGACTGGGAGAGTGGTTCGCCACTTCTTAAAATAGTATCAAAATAGGGACTTCCTCTCACTGCACAGGAAAATCCACTTTCCAGTTTGTGCATAAAACTTACTTGGTTATGGCTTATGAACAAATCGGCTAAGAAGTGACGAAACTTCAGGAAATATGAAGACTGGAGAAGGGAGAAATTATCAAACTATAAAAGGAAATAGAATTTGGGCCTGGAAAAGAGAACAGTGTGTTTCCCCTGGCCTCTGAACATAAACCAGAAAATACACAAAGACCGCTCACATATTTTTCCTGATTCAAACACAATAGAAATTTGAAAGAGAGTAAATTAAGAAGTGAGAGCATTTTAATGCTCAAAAATGTACAGAGAACACTGTTATATCGGTTGCGGGGGGGGGGGGAGTAGATAAGACAGAGATACAAAAAGTATAGGATGTTCAACGAGATGCACAGAAACCGCACTGAGAGAATCAAGGATTTCAGCTGGAAATGTGCTCACGGGTCCAAGACCCACCTGCTATTAGTACTTACGTAAAACACCCCGACATGCACCCCAATAGCCAAGATTTTGTCTCTACAACTCTCTCCACTAAAAGGAGCCCCCGGGATCCTTGGAGAGTAATCAAATCCACAACTTGTGGCAGAAGAATCAGAATTGACCTGGTACACTTTGTCACCACCAGGAAGCACGAATGCTCTCAGAGATCGTGGTGACACGGACAGACGAGCCAGCTTAAAGGATTTCACACTGATGAACAGATGCCAAATTAAACATCAAAAAAGGGAAAAAAGAATTCTGCAGAAACCCACGAGAACACGATGATACTCCAAAACAACGACATGATCTCCACAGGAAAGGTATACTTTATTTCCCTTGGGAAATATTTCCTGGAAATGTCACCCATGTTTGAGATCTGCTGAATTTAGGTCAGGTAGGGAGTACAGGTGGTTTTCGTTTCGTTTCGTTTTGTTTTGTTTTTTTTACATATCAGTGCCTGCACACTACTCCAGATCAATTTAGTCGGGATCTCTGAAGCTGGAACTCAGGCCTGGGATATTCGAAAGTTTCCCAGACCATTCTAGAGAGATCTGAGAACCAGTGCTCTAGACAGGAGGAGTCCTGCCATCCTGGGTCCTTTTCTGCTTTGAGCACTAGGAGAATCGGACTTATTAAATTTATCATTTTCATTAACATACTTGGGACTTAGTGATTTACATTTGTAACTGCTATTCAAATCTGATGTACGTAACCTGGAAATTTCGGGGCGCCCGGCTGGCTCAGTCGGTGGTGCGTGCGACTCTTGATCTTGGGGTTGAATGAGGGTTTGAGGCCCACATTTGGTGTAGAGATTACACAAAAATAAAATCTCTTAAAAAAAAACCCCAAACCCTGGAAATTTAGGCCTCTCAGAACATTTAGACATTCAGTGAAGTTTTAAGGGTTAGACTTGGGGGGAAAAAAATCTAATTGGCTAGTATTTGAAACCTCAACAGAAAAGTGTGTTTGTGTCTGTCTGTGTGTTTAACATTAATGCAAGCATGTTAAAGATTTACAAGTAAAAGATTTGTAAGTTGAGTTTGAAATTTTATGAAAGGTGCTTTTAAAAGTGTAACTTGATGTGGATATACTGAGAAATTATACAAAGCAGGCTCGACGTTACTAGTCTTGTCCCTGTGTAGACACAAACAGAAGCTCAGGTGAAAAACCACAGGTAGAGTGATGTTTCTGGAACAGGTTTGTTACTGGGGTCCTAAAGGAGATATGAAAACAAAGACAATTCCTCGAAAATTAGAAAAGGGAAGAGGACAGACCGGGCACCATGAATCTGTTCCTATGCTTGAACAAGGAAGCCAAAAGGGGCCCCCACTGCAAGACTGTACTGTACCTTGGGAGCCTCCACTGCAAAACTACTGAGATGAATCCAAGAGGTCTTTGTGGAGTGATTCAGCCACCAGAGTTGAGAGCATGTGACATAAGTTTTAGCGATGAGGCCACAGCTGATTTATTCTGGAAGAACTAGCCGAAGAAACAAGATGAAAGCTGCTGGTGGGACTGAGCAGAAGTGCTTCTGGGCAAGCCAAGGATAAAGACTGTTTTGATCCCATTTAGAAGTGCAACAGCCTCGACAGACGACAGGGGTTGGGGGAGATGCGGGCCGCCCGCTCCCTAAAGGCAGGTGAGCCGGTCCTGCGGGAAGGGGAGAGGTGGATCTAGACGTGACGTGATGCCCGAGGCCTGGGAGGGTTGGCCTGGCCCGGAGCCACTAGCCATAATAGGAACCTGGGAGCCCTGCAGACATGAGGTGTCACATTTAAGAGCTCAGGTGGGGCAGACGGGGACATAAAAGCATACATTTTAAATAACCAATGTGCAAACAAAACACACTGGTCTTGAGCTAAAAATAACAGGCAGGTGAAGATCAAAACAGCCAAGCGAGGACACTCTCTCGGCATCTTAAAACACACTGAAGAATTTGCAAAATGTGGGCATGTCATCTAAGGATGAGAAAAGGAGTATGAGGGACCACAAAGGAAAGAAAGAAACGTAAGCTACAGAGGGCAGAAAGGAGAAAGCTACAGAGGGCAGAAAATCGATGCAGGTGGTGATGGAAAAGATACCACGGGAACTGGGATCATGAACTGCTTGCAGAAGCAGGAACACATGTTTAAAACCTAAAACAGGGGGCACCTGGGTGGCTCAGAGGGTTAAGCGTCTGCCTTCGGCTCAGGTCATGATCCTGGGGTCCTGGGATCGAGCCCCGCATCGGGCTCTCTGCTCAGCAGGGAGCCTGCTTCCCTCTCTCTCTGTCTGCCTGCCTCTCTCCCTACCTATGATCTCTGTCAAACAAATAAAATCATTAAAAAAAAAAAAGGTTTTTCAGGTGCCAAGAGGTGCACAGGTGAAGCGAAGGCAGCAGTCAGAGGAAGCTCATAATAGATTTAAGGGGACTAGGTTGAGCCAGCGGTTTCCTTACAAGTCTGAGCAAAGGAAAGATACTTGCAACAGACCATTTGGTCACAAAAGAATAATAATACATGGGCAATAGAGTTGGGCTGGCACTTGGCAGAGAGGAAGAAAGCCAGGCCCAGGTGAATGTGGGAAAGTGCCTGATGAAGGAGAAAGGCTGTGAAGCGTTATATCTGCCCCCCCACCGTGGCTGTCAACCTTGGCCGTACCCTAGAATCACTGGGCCGCTTCAAGACATACATATGCCCCACCCTCAAACACAGAGCTGGAATCTCTCTGGGGCTTGGGGCCTGAAATTTCTACAACTGCCAAGTGATTCCAGTGTGCAACCAGGGTTGAGACCCACTGTTCTGCACTATATCGAGCAAAAGCGTGGCGTCCCCGTGTCTCTAGATCACCAGGCCAGAATAGCCACTTGCACCTGAAGCCCTCCAGTAACTGTGTCCAAAGTCATTTCCTTCTTTGACCTTGGCAGATAAACGACTTGATTTTCCACTTGGCTTAAGGAGCCATTAAAACCCAGAGGGAGGAAAGTTATAAAGTTTTCTCAACTAATCATCTTGAATATGTGCAATCATCTCGAGCTAGAAATCCAATATACCAGTGCTCTTCATACTGGTAACAATTCAACCAAACACACGAGTGGAAACTAGCAACACTGAGAAAGTCTTATTTAAATCAGAAAGTGTCTACAAATTCTCAACTTTGGGGCAGTCTGGTCTCCTTAGGGGACATCTGGCAATGTCTCAGACATTTCTGATTGTCCTAACTGGGGACCATGCTACTGGCATCCACTGAGGGGGTGCAGGGGGGGCTGAGAAGCCGCAAGCAGTGAGCAGGACAGCCCCCAGGGCAATGCAGAACCATCTGGCCTCAAATCTGGCCCAGTGGTGCCGGTCTGGAGAAATCCTGCTCAAACAACACAGTTCACATTTCCACAAATAATGGGTAATATTCCCATCTCAATGCAAATAAAATAAATTTCAGTGTGTACACATTATATGCCAAATTAAAGAAAAACAAAAAGGCCAACCACAGAAAACTGAACCGCAAACAAAATTATTCCATGGGCTTATCACAATGAGAGATTAAGGACTGGAGGACAGAACCTTGGCCAACCAGTACACTGAAGTGAAAACTGAATTTCAAATGGAATCTGATTGTTGCAGTTGACTTTACACTCAGACAAACTGAGACTTTTTTTCAAATTGAAGACTTCTAAAGAGCCTGCTTTATCATCAATATTTAGTAAGTGATGCCTAAAATTAAATATTCATGTGGAATATGATACTTTCAACTCCCCAAATTATGTATTTGTAGAAAAATAAAGGGTTTGGAAGCAATGCACTTATATTCATTTCTCCCAAACCATTTAGTAAATTTATTCACTTTATGGAAATCATAATGAAAGTGGCATATTAAGATGTTTTATAGGATTGCAAAGCATGTGGACAGTGAGAAATGATATGACCCTCAAATATGAGAACACAGGTGTGGTTAAAGCTGGAGAAAGAGTCTTATTTGGCTGAAAGACAAAGAAAACTAATCCTTCATCTCCAGCCTCAGATCTGTGATAAGAGTAATGTTAAATGGAAACTAGAAGACTACTTTAGGGGAAGATTTACAAATCATTAAGATTATTTATTAGAGGCCCAAAGACATTAAAACATGACCGGGAGTTCTAAAACAGGCAATTTAAATCAGTGATGAAACCCACTTCCAAGTGCTTGCTAGATAGTGAGCCGATTATCGACGGCCTGTGAGCGAGAAGGACCATGCCAGGGGCTAACTTGGCTGTACATTTTCTTCTGATCAACTGGGGGTTGGGGCTTTTATTTAATGATGCCTAGGCTCCTCCCCAGACCAAATAAATTAGAATCTCCAGGGGAGGGGCCTGGCCTCTGGTATGATACTGTATAGCACATCTGAAACTTTAATGTGCATACAGATTCCCCCGTGTTCTTTCTAAAATGCAGATTCCGATCAAGTGGGTCTGGGTGTGCCTGCGATTTTGCATTTCTTGATACCAACGGTGCTGGCCTAAGAGTCACACTTTGAATACTGAGTCTCAAAAGCTTCCTAGACGATTCTAATGTGTAGCTGGCATTGGGAACCATCAACGGTTGAGCCCCTGGTTTTGTGTTGGGTGCTAGGTGGGCATAGAAGTGAAATAGAAAGTGCGAAAAAGCATTCCTCAAATAGGGAATTACTCGATCCTAAATCAGAACTTTCAGGCCACGCAATCCATGTATCTTTGTCTTAACTTTCAAAAGCAAAAGAAAAGGCCAGATTTTTCCAAAGGGAACAAATTCCAATGTGGACCCAAACAATGCCAGGTACCCCTTTGGAAGAGTGGTAGATAACTTCGCAGGACAGACAGAATCATCACACCCATCAGCCTCGCAGTTAACATGCAGCGAACATTGACTGCGCCAAGTGCTATGTCCGAGGTGAGACGTGGCTTCTTGAATTCATGCCAATTCTCAGAGGTAGGGTCTAACGTTATTTCATAACCTAGTTGTAGGAAACTGAATCTTGGAGAGCTACAGTAGCCTAATCCTAGCTCTAGCCCTCAAAGCTTTGAGGGCTAGAGCTAGGATTTCAGCCGAGGGCTGCCCGAGTCCTGAGTTTGAATTTGAATCCATGGAATTTTTACTGTATTTGCTTTTATGCCGTGAAAAAATATGTTTTTAATGAGCATCGACTCTGAAAAGCTTCTTTGCAACTGTCAGAGTATCATTGTAATTGAGGGGTAATTCTAGAAAGCATAGAAAGTATACTTGGTAATCACTGAATTCAAATACCAAGCTCACATAGACCTTCAGAAACAGCACCTAAGTTTTCTTCGGATGTGGGGGTACTTGGGTGATCTGGAAGGTGCCAAAATGGTATACGGGCAGATGTTGTTCCTTTAGAACGCATTGGAGCTAGCTTTTCAATCTAAATGGAAATTTGAGGTACAATGAGTGTGCACTCACAGATAAGGGGATGATTATTATTCGTCCTGCACAAATGTCACCCATGCTGTGAATCTTTGCCTAAAAGTGTGCATTTACCTGCCACACCGCAGATGAACCTTAAAAACGTGATACTGAGTGAAGGAAGCCAGTCGTGAAAGGTCACGGACTGTGTAGTTCCATTTATACAAAATGTCCATAAAAGGCAAAAGGCTTGAGAAACAAAGGAGATGAGCGGTTGCCAGGGGCTAGGGTTGGGGACAGGGAGTACCTGCAAATGGGCATAAGTAATCCCGCTGGGTGACCGAAATGTTCTAAGATGGATTGTGGGGAGGTCTGTACCACTGTGTAAATTCAGGAAAAAGCACTGAATCGTGTACTTCAGCTAGATGACTCTTATGATGCGTAATAAATACATCAGTAACATTATTTCAAAAGTACGCATTAAGAAAAAAAATTAAAAATAGTTACTTGCAAATGAAGGACTGAAACCAATTTCATACACTCAAACTGGGCCACCGCCTTAGAAAAATCAAAATAAGGGAGAACAAACACCATTTTTTTCAGACTACTTACTCAGGATTCAAGAAGGACCTGACCAAGCATCATCTGTGGTTAACATAGAAACATCCCACTGATCTAGACACCAGACTTCTAAGAAATTTGACTTTCTAAAATCAGAAGCAAAGAAGACATCTGAACAACTCTCAGGATCGCCTACATAATTTATGAGGCCCTGAGCAAAATGAAAATGCATGACCTCTTGTTCGAAAAGAATTCAGAATTTCAAGATATGTGACAGCAGAGCAGGAAACCATGCGTGAAGCCCTTCTGAGCCCGGGGCCATGAGTGACTGGCCAAGGCTAATGCCCAGAAAGTCAATCCTGGCACCCAAACCGGCTGCCGCAGAAGCCCTGGGCCAAGGTTATGCACTTTATTCGAGAACTTTCTTCTATCATAGGACTCCTCAAACTCTCGTTTGTTTTTCTTTTATATGCACACCTAGATGCCTTGGCTCTCTAAATCCTGGGCCGTGTGGGCAATCACAGTGAGCTAATGAGAAGTGAGCAAAGCTTTTCAGAAGGAAGATGCCTCCTTCTGATTGAAACGTGGAGAAAGGGACACTAGAAAAGCAGACCCAGGTATATGAATTACTACAACGAGCAAAGAAAGAGTGACCTTTTCCATTACAAACATTACATGTTTGCAAGGAGGGCGGCCTACCATCTATTTTAGAGGGTATGTATCAGAACGAGTAAAGACTGAACGGGGAAGGGCGCCTGGGTGGCTCAGTGGGTTAAGCTGCTGCCTTCGGCTCAGGTCATGATCTCAGGGTCCTGGGATCGAGCCCCGCATTAGGCTCTCTGCTCAGCAGGGAGCCTGCTTCCTCCTCTCTCTCTCTGCCTGCCTCTCTGCCTACTTGTAATCTCTCTCTGTCAAATAAATAAATAAATCTTTTAAAAAAAAAAACAGTTTAAAAAAAAAAAAAAAGACTGAACGGGGCAGCCATGTGCTGGGGAAATGCTTAATAGCTGACCCTCTGGAGAAAAGCCCCGATTTGCAGCCTTCGCCAATTTCCATGGTATAAATGCTCCCACTGTGGCTGCTTCCAAGGGACCAAGGTGGGGAATGGAACATGGGGCTGGAAAGAGAGGCACCCAATCAGTCCTCTCTCCAGGGCTAGCCGGCTCCAGCCCGCAGCTGAGATGGGGAAAACATTCGGTAGCACAGGCAGCGAAAACAGGACAGGCCCAGGGCTCGGGAGGAGAAACAAAATTCAGTCCTGTTTCCTAATAAAACATTCTGTTCCAGGAGTAAGCAAAGACAGAAGGTAACTGTTGCTATTTGTTCAAATGTAATTTTAATTCCAGTGGCAAAATCCTCATGGACAATCAAAAATCGACTACATAACTATTTCCCTTGTCATTTTCCTTCCAAAAGTAATTATCTCTGAATGATTTCATAGTTAAAGATTGTATGCTTAAAGAGTAACCAATTGTGAAAGGAACTGAAAACCATGCCAGTGATATGGGTTTTTTTTTTTAAAGAGCAATATTTGTTTTTAAAAAGGAGGACTTAGCCAAGTAAAAATATTTCCTCTTTTCTGTTCTAATGATTTAACCTATGAATCACCCTGTAGGAGTACTATCATACCAGAGACATGCAACTCGTACTTTTTAGAGCAAAAGCATGAAGACTTCACTGTCGATTTTAGTTGTTTCCAGTAGAAATGAGGGTAGATGGCATGGCAGGTTGAAACGTCAGCACTTCAAATCACCACAGGCTACGTCGAGGATCACTAGCCCACCCCAGAGTGCCCACCTCAGAAGAACTCCAAAACCTCTTAAAAGTCAGGCGGTCTTGCTAATTTTGGCCATTCTAACATCACTAGCCATCAGGGAGGTTCAAATTAAAACCACATTGAGATACCACCTTACGCCAGTCAGAATGGCCAAAATTAGCAAGACAGGAAGCAACGTGTGTTGGAGGGGATGTGGAGAAAGGGGAACCCTCTTACACTGTTGGTGGGAATGCAAGTTGGTGCCGCCACTGTGGAGAACAGTGTGGAGATTCCTCAAGAAATTAAAAATAGAGCTTCCCTGTGACCCTGCCATTGCACTACTGGGTATTTATCACAAAGATACAGATGGAGTGAAAAGAAGGGCCATCTGTACCCCAAGGTTTATGGCAGCAATGGCCACAGTCGCCAAACTGTGGAAAGAACCAAGATGCCCTTCAACGGACGAATGGATCAGGAAGATGTGGTCCATATACACTATGGAGTACTATGCCTCCATCAGAAAGGATGAACATCCAACTTTTGTAGCAACATGGACAGGACTGGAAGAGATTCTGCTGAGTGAAATAAGTCAAGCAGAGAGAGTCAATTATCATATGGTTTCACTTAATTGCGGAGCATAACAAATAACACAGAGGACAAGGGGAGATGGAGAGGAGAAGGGAGTTGGGGGAAATTGGAAGGGGAGGTGAACCATGAGAGACTGTGGACTCTGAAAAACAATCTGAGGGTTTTGAAGGGGCGGGGGGTGGGAGGTTGGGGGAACCAGGTGGTGGGTATTGAGGAGGGCACGGATTGCATGGAGCACTGGGTGTGGTGCATAAACAATGAATTCTGTTATGCTGAAAAGAACTTAAAAAAAAGAAAAAAGAGGCAGTCACCCAAATTCTGGCTCTGGGCATGATAGCACAGGAGACACTTCCAGACGGCGTGTAAGGTGGGAGCCATCTTGCTACGCAGCAGGCCCGAATTTCCCCACCCCTCCTCCGCTGCCCTTCTTGTGCCCAGAGGTGACTTGTACCCAGAGAGGGCTGGGGCGATTGCCCCTCTCCAAGTAGCTGCTCCCTCCTCCCAGGCGGTCAGGAGTTCAAGTTTTCTTCTGTTACCTGCTACAACTGTCGCCAAAATCCACTTTTTCCGCCCAAGTATTTATCAAATGCTTATTATAGGTAGGCACTGTTCTGGGACTCATAATTTCATTATTCTTGTTGGGTACCGGTCCAAATTGTGACACAGTACTTGGAAGGCAAGGCAATATGCTGTGCACACAGCAGTCCATTTAAAAATAAGTTCTGGAATGAATGCCAAGATGAGAAACACTGACTTAAGTTAAAGAAGCCTATGTAACTATGACTCTCCTCATTATATCTGTTCAATGTAAGCTCTATTTTTTAAAAAAGAAATCTCAGAGCCTATATGGAGATATTGGTTTTAATTGAGTGTCTTCCTCGCCTTTACAATGAACTTGCTATTATGAGCACCTGCAAAGTCCTACTTAATTTGAGATCCTCTTGGCCTGGAATAATAGGTTTGTTAACATTCATTACTTTGGCCTTTTTAAAAAAAAAAAAAATTTTATTTATTTATTTGACAGAGAGAGAGAGGTCACAAGTAGGCAGAGAGGCAGGCAGACAGAGAGAGAGAGGGAAACAGGCTCCCCGCTGAGCAGAGAGCCCGACGCGGGGCTCAATCCCAGGACCCCGAGATAATGACCCGAGCTGAAAGCAGAGGCTTAACCCCCTGAGCCACCCATGTGCCCTATTTTGGCCTTTTAAAACACATACATACACACACACACATAGACACACACACACCCTAAATGATTAGACATGGGAGAGTTACTACCAATAGGAGTTGCTGGTAAATGGGGCCCATCTTTGAGAAGCCACAGCCCAGAAGATGAACGCAGGTTTGTCATTCTTGGAAGTAGCTGATATCACAAGCAACTGCCACGAGATGTTCCCGTATGAAGGAACGGTGACAAAAAACTCATTGTTGTGAAAGTTGCCCCACACCAGAAAAACTCGTGTCAGGCCACCAAGCTGTAGACAGGCCCGAAGTCTTCAGACCTCTCTTCCGTGATCTAACCTTGGTGTCTGAAGACAGATGGACATTGTCGATTCTCACTATACTTCTCACCGAGAAGGAAGAGTAATAACTTTCAAGAAGTGGAGCAGTCCACAGTTCTTGGAAGTCTGAGAAGGGAGGAGGAAGGGTGGAGAGCCCACATGGTTATCTCGGCCATGGCGGCACATACACATGCATATAGGTACAACGTATGACATTCATAATGTGATAGGGAAATGCAATGTAATCCATCGTATCTGTAATGTAGAATACATGGCATGGATAACGCATCATCTAGACCATAGGAAATACAGGTTACAATGTATGATACATTTTCCCTCCCACACTTAGTTCAGTGCTCTCCTGGGCTTTTGAAAAAAACCTGCAGCCAACTGCCCTCCGAAACCTGGAATGCTGTGAAGCCAACAGAATCCCCACTTTGGTATTAACTCAGTGATTGCATTCTTTGAGAGACAGGCCAGAGCAGACAATCTGGTGCCAAATTGCATGAGGTTACACTAACTACTTGGGTGGCCTTATGCAGGTCACTGAATTTCTCAGTTCCCTTACCTGCAAAATGGGGATAATAATCGTACACATTCTCTTGGATTATTATGAAGATTAAAGAAGTCAGTATTTGTAAAAATCCTAACCCAGTGCTTGGTAAATACTCAGTGCTGTGTAAGTGCTTATAAAATACTGAACCCATGGGAGAACCTTATTGTTCTTCTATGTGCAAGGAGTCAGAACGAATTTCACTCATCTATATTCAATATGAACACATAATTCACTCTTAATGTCTTAGTTTTTCTTTACCACAAACAAACTTCTTTTCGGAGTTCGAATAAATCACAGAAGAATTTGTTAGTCACTGTTAAAATCAATGTGATTTACAAACTGGAATAAAAGTGCCGTTCTCTTTCCTCGAATGCACCAGACGATCAATAACTTTTTCCTAAATTCAAGAAATACCTTTAAGTCACTGCTTTGGCGCTGCGAACATTGACATTTTTAATTAGGTAATTAACAACTCAGACGAAATCTATTTGATGCTATCGTGAAGTCACCGAAAGGCACAATATAAAATGCACTTTAATGCTCGTATCTCTATATTTAGACAATTGTACCTTTCTATAGCCTAACACGTCTTTCATCTCAACGGTTTGTAGTCTGATGCCCTTCATTCTTGACACCATTTATCTTGACACCAATATCTTAACATCTCTTGACCCCTGACTTGTAGTTGAAGGAAGACAAACACACAACCAGACTGACTGCAGGTGAAAGCAACATATGGACAATCTATTTTTGAGTCCCGAGGAATTAAAATTTTAGAAGGTTCCTTTTTTCTCTTTAGCCGAGAGTCTCTAGCAGCTTTTATACTTACAAGTCAACAGATTAACATTCTTGATGATTCACTGTTTCAAAATAACTCACATTGTACTTCCAAAGTGACTGCTAGAAATATTGCTGGCATTGACTTCCTTAAGCATATTTGTTAAGTGGTACTGAAATGCAAATGCCCAAGGGAAAGATCAGAGCTCCTACATTTGGACTAAAAGGAGGACACACACAGAGATCTGTTCCTTCTCTGAAATAGAATGTATGAAATGGCGGGTTTAACTGGTGTTTGTTATAAGTATGACATTGTGGGAGGGAGACAATCAACATGAATTCTGAGAAGCAAAGGCTGTTCCTTGAATAGGTGCAATTACTGCACCTGTCACCCAGAAATGGGCTGCCATGATTGTAGGTACCTCCCCTACTAAAGAGAACTTTTTCATTTTCATAGCCTCACTCCTTAGTTCCTGGCACACAGAAGGCAATCGAGAAACACTTGCTGAACTATAAAGACTGAACCGATGGACTGCGCCTGCAGTAACTTGCCCTTGAATTGGGGAAGTGAGACTAACACATGTGAGATCACACATCCGGAAGACAAATAATCATAGTAACAGAGTTGGGCCGTTCAAAATGTCAAAGAGGATGGGGGAAAAGGAGAACCCTGCTATGGTGGGAAGGCACAGATCAACACAGAGTTACCACTGGATCCAGCAACTCCACTCCTAGTCATGTTTCATTTCAAGAGAAATGAAAACATGTGTCTATAAAAACCTTGCACATGAACGTTCATGGCAGCATTATTCGTGACAGCCAAAAAGGGGAAACTACCCAAATGTCCATCGACCGATAAATGGATAAACAAAATGTGGTCTATCTGTGCAGTGGAAGGTTATTCGGCCCTAAAAAGGAGTGAAGCTCTGACACATGATACAACAGGGATGACCCTTGAAAACGCACTAAGGGGAAAAAGGCAGAAAAGGCAAGGCTGAAAGGTGATTACTGGATGTCAGGGGAAGGGGTGTCCAAGGCAAACGGTAGAGGGGCCATGGCTGTGGATGCAGCACTTCCTCTTGAGATGCTGAAAGCTATTCTAAACCATGTCACAGAGGCACAACTCAGTAAATGTACTAAAACCCACTGAACTGTGCACTTCTTAGAATGGTGAATTTTATGTTCTATGAGTTCTATCTCGAGGTTTACAAAAGATGCCCAAGAGGCATGGGTGCAGGAATTCAGCCGAGAGGGAAATATGGCTGATGTTTAAAGACCTTCCAAGGCTTCTAGAAGGCCATGAGAACCAAGCCAGGTCTTCAGGAACATACACTGGATCTGGGTGAGGAGAGAAGGCACTTCAGGTGAGAGGAAAAAGAAGACAGAGTGAGGCTGCTTGCTGTTCCAGGCACAAAAAGAAAGGCTAACACCCGCTGGCGGTACCATCCATAAGCGTGTGCCCTACCCTGCTACAAAGCACATCTGCCTCTGCTTCCAGAGGAAGTCACCAGAAGAACGGGCAGCCAAAACGCAAACTGTCTAAGCCTCTACACTCGCTCCTGTGGCTCACCATTTGCACTTAAAAACATTGGCTTGTAGGTTTTTACCCCAGCAGATCCTATCAAAAGGAGTCCCAGACATCACATCATTTCATCCAGAAATATTTCAGTATCAGATTCTTGATTAACCTTCACCTAGCTTAACCTTCCACTGTATCATGACACACGTCCTAGGACTGGGCAGTCTTCTGTTTCTTTCCCAATATCTAAGGTCCTGAATTGCAAGGACAGGGTTGTCTATGTGTCTAGGGGGATGGAGGACAGCGGCAGCAGCTGGTCATGCGAACAGATTTGGAAACCCCTAGCGCTGTTTGTCTTCATAGGTTTTCGATGGTTTACTATTAGACATTAGAGGTCATGCCTCCACTTGGAATCAGTTCCATTCAAGAGACTGTATCATGGTGTTGCATAGCAGAATGCTATTTAAAAATAACATTCTCAGCACATTCATCAACATTCCAAAAATACTCTGCTTGGCTCTAATGGCGGGATCTGAGAACAGGCTGGTCATGATGACCACAAACTTTGGGAAGGATTCTCACTGAAACACAGCTCGGTGGGGCAAAGGAAGGGAACAGAGGAACACCACCAATGAAGACAACTGTGCCTACCCTGAAACCCGAAGCCTCAGGACAAAGGGATTTAACAAGAGAAAGACCAGGAAAGGCCTCTAAAACTGGAGTGATACAGCTCTGAAAGGCAGTTTCGGACAATTTCAAGGGCTTAAAAGCTGATGGAAATTGGTCTTAATATGGTATTTCACTAGCAGCATACCTATGATGATAAACAAAGTCATTTTTTTTCTAAATATTTCTAAATATAAAACAGAAAGAGCAGGAGTCAAACAACACACATTTTTAAAATAAGTTGCCAACATTTGGAAGGGGAAGGCAGGAGGGAACAGGAAAGGCAGTGGGGCTTTACATGTGGGAGACACTTGCCCTCACTGGTCGTCAAGGGGTGCTGCCCATTGGGCATCGGGAGTGTGTGACTGTATACAATAGGAATGGGGGTAGATCAGGGTAGGCTGAACCCAGGCCTTCTTAACCTTGGTATTATTGACCTTTAGAGCGGGACAATTCATGGTGGGAGGTCTCCCGTGCATTGCAGGATGTTGGACAACATCCCTGGCTTCTACGCACTAGAGGCCGGTTGCCCCCTTCCCCCAGTCATGCCAACCAAAAATGTCTCCAGACATTGCCAAAAAAGTCCCTGGGGGAGGGGAGGGCAAAATTGGTCCCCGGCTGTGGACCGCAGGGCAACCCGTGTTATGTTCTAAGAGCTACAGGAAGGAAGCTATGATCTAACAGCTATTCGTATGTACAGGATGTTCGGAGACACACCACCTGACAATAATGTACACCTCATCACCCGACAGTAAATTCTTTGACATAACCCAAACTCAGCAAATGTTTGTTGACTTTTGACTAAGTTGTTTGACTAATAAAAACACGATTGGACATATTTTCTGCTTTCGAAAAAAATAAAATAATTAGGTTTAAAAGCTAGTACATTGTATGTTCTCATTTCATATAAATATACACACACATACACATATACAGACATACACACATATAACTGAAAGACATCTGGTAACATGTTAACTTTTTTTTAACACTTCTCATTTCTTTTTTTTTTTAATTTTTAATTTTTTATTTTTTATGAACATATAATATATTTTTATCCCCAGGGGTACAGGTCTGTGAATCGCCAGGTTTACACACTTCACAGCACTCACCAAAGCACATACCCTCCCCAATGTCCATAACCCCACCCCCCTTGGGTTGGGAAAAGGGGGGTCGGGTTATGAACATGTTAACTTTTAAAACTGAGTAGTTACCATTTATTTTGGGGGTTACTTTGTCCTGATCCCTAACCAAGCACTTTACATACATCATTCTACTTAGTTCTGACTCCAGCCCTATGAGATAATTTTGCTGACCCGACTGTGAAATAATACTGAGGTTCACAAAGAACTTGCTCAAAGTCACCCAGTTAGTAAGTTCCAGACTCAGGATTGGAAGCCATGCCCGACTCCAAATACAAACCCAAAGGATGACACTGTCCAGAAACTTAGGGTATGATTCCCAAGCTCCTGGCCACATGATTACACCATACCTAAATGGCTTAAGACTGTCTCATTTTGAAGAAAAATGACAAACATACTAACATACAAGAATAGTTCAAATGAGCATATAAATTTTCCATCCATTTTGGTTCCATCTTCTTTGAACATTCTACAAACATTAAAGACTGTCAGTGAGTTATGCTTTGAGCCCATCCCCAATTTCAGCAAAGCTTTATACAGCAGATTCATTAATAAATAGAAGAGTGTGCTCTCCATTTTGCATGAGGAAATGCATTGTAACCACTCGAGCTTTATCTCCTCTTCTGGGATGGCTTTGGCCATAATCGTGCTTGTATTAAGAAGAGCAGTAAATCGCGGGCTCTCTGTATGTATCAGCTCCAAGATGGCCTGGCAGCACCCAGCATGCTCGCGATGGAACAAACCCTGATATTGGAAGCAAAAGGAGTCTTGCACCGAAAATGCCAGATCTGAACGTTTCCCACATGGGCGATGTTTGAAATATCTATTCCACTTTTGCCTGCCACTTCCCTTCTTTCCAGGACCCTATTACATAAAGGCTTAGGTGTTCTGGGGAATAATTAGGCATCAATTGTGGCAGGGTGTGGGAGGATGCCTAGGTTACCTCCAGGATTACACACTCTATTTAGGAGGTGGGCAATTCCTATTTATATAACCCCAATGAAGATAACACCCCAGCAATTTGGGAGGGAGGGTTGCCAAAACCAGTAGGTAATTTCACTTGAACACCTTGTACTAAGTGCAAATCTGATTACTGCCTTCATCTTCTTAGAAAGGAACAGGTATCATGGCAAACAATAGTTTGCGTTGGCTGTTCAGTGTGAGAAAGCCAAGGGGCTGAAATTCAAAGCTGAGTAGCACCCCAGCAGAGAACAGCTGCTAGATCTTAGCATGCAACAAGAAAACAGAGCTCTGTACCCAGATGGCCTACGGAGATGCCAAATACTGACTGTATCGGTGGGAAGTGTGGTCCTGGGGTGCCTGGGGCTGGGGTACAGGCATGGGGGAGAGTGGAAATTCCCACCAATGGATTTAAAAACTTCCTCGGCAGGGAACCGCATCAGATCTGTTGTCTTTCATCTCCTAACCCAGTCCTCTAAAGCCCTGGTGTCAAAGATGGTAGCCACTAGCTGTTGCGGCTCTCCAGTGCTTGAAATGTAGCCAGTTGAAATTAAGATGTGTGAAATTCACAGGAGCACAAAATACATGCCACGCTTCAAAGACTTGGAATGAGAACCACCCATGATAATACATCTCCTTACTAATGTTTCTGATTGTGTATCAAAATGTTACTATTTCAGATATATGGGTGGTGGGGGGACAGATCACTGTTTCTACTTTTTGAACTTCCTTAAACATGGCCATTAGAACATTTAAAATTATCTATATGGTTTGGACTGAATTTCTATTGGACAGCACTGGTCTGAAGGCTGAAATGTTACTTTAAGTCATGATTTATGTCAAGCTCAAAGATGCTTTCGTAACAAAGTGTTGCTTGACTGAGCTTGGCTCTCTATCACAAAATGTTAACTTCAAACGTACTTGAAAACTGAAATTTCATTCACTGCCTTCTTGGCAAAATCTGTTGGATAAACAAATCTGCTGTTTTGAGACATGAAAAGGGATGGTTAACAATGTAAGTAAATGTTCTTCCTTTGCAGACATACTTAAACCATGTTAAGGCGGAGATGAAACAGGCTCCAACATTGGAACAGGCTCATAATTAGGTGCTGATGTTGAATATCCTGCAATGCTTCAAAAAGACACGCTGATGGAGAGAGGCCAGGCCTGCACCAGGCAAGAGAGAAGAGAAGGTTGAATACCATAATCGCGATCGGTACACGGAGAGAGCCGAGCTCCACCGTTCTATGCTTTGCTGGTACCACTGGCTTTTCCATGTCTCCTCTCTGTCCCTACCACCACCACCTTACTGAGTCACGCTGGGGTCAGAGGCAAAAGCCGTCTTCCTCATCACTCTCAGGAGCCTCTCCACCCACTGCATCTCCCACGGCTGATCTGTCTTGCACTTACTCAGCCATTGTAAGCCGTTCCAACCTTTGGCTCCAGAGACTACCATAATGGCAAGGAGACTTCAGGTTGCGAATAATGTCAGCCATGCATCAAAGCCTTAAAATCTGTATAACTCACTGGAGCAAGATTCCAAAGATGAGTGTTAGGCTCGGTAACTGTCAAGTCTTCCAATCTATTCAAGTCAATCTTCAGTCTCCTTAATTCAACATATAAATGCAAATATAAAAACAATCCTCTTGCTTTGCATTTAATTCACCTAGAAACTATTCCATGTAATTAGAACTCAATGAAAGTAACAGCGCCTGCCAACGGGAACCAAATTTTCTTTTCAGTTCATAACTGTTATGCCCCTGAAAGCCTCATCTTAAGAAATTTTGTATTTGTGGGTGGCTATGGATTTTTTTTTTTTCCTCTAATCTAGAGCTCAAAGAAAATGTGGTCTAAGGATACTGCTGTGGGTAACCTCAGGAAGGAAAAATGTCTCCAGTTGTTTTGTTTTGTTTTTGTTTTTGTTTTTTTAAAACAGCAGGTTGCCATTCTTCAGGGCCAG
Source organism: Mustela nivalis (assembly GCF_964662115.1). Lineage (NCBI taxonomy): Eukaryota > Metazoa > Chordata > Mammalia > Carnivora > Mustelidae > Mustela > Mustela nivalis. The sequence goes on along the minus strand of NC_139040.1, from coordinate 125,732,047 downwards.
TACAGCAAATCCTCCGGCGACCCTGGATCATCTAGGAATGAGTCACTCTAGATAAGCACACATCCCGGAGAGCCCAAAGTTTATGCGCTAACCATCTTATTTTAAGTTTTTATTTTTGTAATGGAGACATTTCCTTGTCTTTTTGAACCACTGAACCACTTAGTCTTATAGGCATAATTATAGGTGAAAATACAGCTCGAATTCAGAGCTGAATGAGCCCATCACAATAGGACCACATGAAGCGAATGTGTTTCCAGCCATCCCCAGTGACAATCCATTATGAGTGATAATGTCTCTTTAATGTGGCACTCCGCTCAGCCTCCTCCTGGGCCCTGTGTGAGGGACTGCTGGCTTCCTCTCCTCTGAATGTCAGAGCAGTTCTTGGTTCTACCTCTTCACTGTCCTCTCTCGTGCCCACTGGCAACAGTATGGGCAAATTGCTATACCACTGTTGCTTTTCGTCTCTACCATGGTGCCCACCCAAGTCCCAGGTGGCCAGCTGGCTGCTACCAGGCCAGCTCTACTCCTATATTTCTCTTTGCTTTTCCCTTCATTATCTACAGTGGCTTCTCCAGGCTTTCTGATTCTGAAGGCGAGCTTCTCATGTACTTATCACCAATGGGCTGCCACATCTCTTTCCTTCTGTAAGACAGATCCATGAAGGATGACATCATTGGGTAAAAGCAGGTGCTCTCTGGACCCCAGCTTTTCTTCTCAGGAGAGTTTGTTTATTTGTTTCTTTTTTTCCTTAAATCCTTAGTAATTCCTGTAGGCTGCTATCCTAAAAACTAAGGGTTTGCTCTATGATTTTATATTTTCCCAGGAAAAAAAAAAACAACTAATTTTAGAATTTGAATTGCTAAGGTCTGGCATGGAAATTGAAATTCCTTGGTTCCTGGTATAAAGACTGAATTGCTGTATAATTCATCTCTACTCAAATAATTAATTTCTGTTTCAGTTTTATTAATGAGTATAATTAAGTCAACAGCAAGAGAGTAAAGGGTCTTGTTTCTCCTTGGGAGATGGAAAACAGCTTACCACGAAGGAGGAGGAAGGTGGTCTTTCACATCAGCTAGCATGAGTTCAAAACCGATTCCCACCATTCAACATCTTTGTGACCTTGAGAAAATTACTTAGCCTTGGCAAGCCCCAGTTTTCTCATCCAAAAAAATGGGATAAATAAACTTCACTAGAGAGGTGTTCCAAGGGTTAGAAAGTACACATACAAGGCATCAAATAAAATGACAGGGAGTGGATATTAGAGGGAAACTTCTTTTTCCCATTCCTGACTCTCTGGCTACAGAAGACTGACCTGGGCCTCAGCTGGGAAAAGCAATCCTTGAACAACAGAGAGAGAGAGTGCAAGAGTACATTTTCAAAGATACTGATCTTTGTTCCTTTTTAGAAGCTCACAGTACTCTTTGGCCTAGGGCATTCTGACTGAGCTTGCTGTAAACACACACGCATACACAATGTAAACACACACACACACACACCACCACCACCACCACCACAACAATAGCACCGGTTAAATAGATTACACTACATTTGCCTACAAATGTCCACATAAAACACATCCTAGTTTCCTGTGGTCGGCAGTCATGGCTGCTCCCAGCATGTTGGCCCTGATTAATGTGTGGGGTATGTGGGTGGTTTGGGGCACTAAAATATATCCCAGTCTCCAGCAAAAGGCCAGACTGTGCTCACATAAACAGTCCTCTGCTCATTCTGTTTCTGTTTCCCATGACATAAAATAAACTGGCTGTCACATATATATTGTAAGTAAACTGAGAAGTTTCTTAAGTACATATATGGCAAAGTAACACATAAATAGAGAACCGAGGAATCTTGTTTCGTGAATAAATAGGCCTAGACAATTACCATACAGTGGAGTGCACCATTGGTGTCGCGCATTGGTTGGCTTTCTTTGCTTATTTTTTTAATACCCACTTCATTGAGATATAATTCACATACTCTACAATTTATGCATTTAAGATGTTCAACTCAACAGCTTCTGGTATATTCACAGAGTTTCGTAGCCACCACCACAACCAATTTTAGAACATTTTAATCACTTCAGAGAGACACCTACACCTAGTAGCAGTCACTCCCCCTCCCCCAGCCCCAGCACTAGGGAACCACCAGTCGACTTTCTCTCCCTATGGGTTTGCCTATTCTGGACATTTCACCTACATTAAAATCACCCAATATGCGACCTTCTGTGGTAGGCTTCTTTCACTTAGCACAGTGTTTTCAAGGTTCATCCACGCTGTCGCATGTATCAACACTTCATCCTTTTAAATGCCAAATAATATTCCACTGTATGGATCTATCCCATTTCATTTACCCATTCATCAGTTAATGGACTATTTCTACCCCTGGGCTATTACAAACCAGGCTCCTATGAACGTTCACATACAAGTTTGTATGCAGGCACATATTTCCTTTCTCTTAGGTGTCTACCTAGAAGTGGAATTGTTGAGTCATAGGAAAACTGTCTGTTTAACTCTTTGAGGAACCGCCAGATTTTTGCCAAAGTGTCTGTACCATTTTATGTTCCCACTAGCCATGTATGAGGGTTCCAGTTTTCCCGTCTTCTTGCCAACAGTCGTTATTATCTGACGTGTTGATTGTTACCACTCTAAAGGGTATAAAGTGGTATTTCCTTGTAGTTTTGATTGGCATTTCTCTGATGGCTGCTGATTTTGAGCGTTTTTCATCTCCTTATTGGTCAACTGTATATATGATACATATGCTTACTGGCCGTTTGGAGGTCAATAGAGTGGATGTAGGAGGTAGAACTTCCAACAGAGTTGTGGAGGAATCAGATACAGGAATGTTATCCTACAGTTCTTTCTTTTTTTTTTTTTTTAATTTCTGCTAGCACAATGAGCGTCCTGAGGAATTTGTAAGTAACTATAATCTTAAGACTGGAATTTGTGAGCCAGCCATAAATCACTTAACCAAAACATGATGAAATGCTATTCAACAAAATGTTGGAAGAAGCAGTAAGATTAATAACTAAAAAAAAAAACAAATGACTTCAATACCGTAGCTTTAAAAAAAAAGCTATGAAAATAGAACTATAAGTCATCCATCCATTGGTCAAAGGTGTTATCATTGGCTCCTGTGTCAAATATTAAGACCCCAGCCTGGCAGCCGGTCACGCAGTCTACTGAGGGTATGTGTGGATGTGGGAGGGGTTGGGCAGAATGGGACGGCCAGTAACAAAAAGGACAACCAAGTTCTCAAGGTACACTATGTGACAAGCATTGTCGTCAAGAGCGAGGCAAGCGTTGTGTTTCACCTACAGTATCTATTATCCTTGCCCCAATCCTACAAGATTATTTTTTACTGTTGCCCTTGGCAGTGCTTTGCTTGTTGTTACAGAGAAGGGCAGTCCTTTCCTGCCCATGGTTACCTCCTCCTGAGGTGAGCAGCCACTGGGGGCTCCTTAAGCATAAAAGTCCACTCAGGTCCTACAGACCAGCCTTGAACCCTGGCCAATTGGCCCCGGGGTGGCGATCCAGCAGCCGCCCAATCTGCAGAAACCTGGGAGAAGGCATAGTGAGAGAGCCTTCCCAGCATGCGTGCCACTGCCCTAACTGAACCAATGGGACTTTCTCTGGTGCTAGTTAGCTGACAGATGTGGTCGCTGGTGTTCAGTGGGTGTCAGGGCAGAAGAAGCCAGGAACAGAGTGAAGATTTTAACATAGGAGGATCCCACAACAGTCATCCCTGAATTCTTCCTACCAGGGTTGACCAAAACCTGGGACAGAAGATGCTATGGGTGTCCTGGTGATAAAGGATCTCCTATCCTCGGCGTTCAAAAGGCTATAACACAATTTCATCATGTCCTTTTCACGGATGAGGAAATCAGTCATAACACACACACACACACACACACACACACACACACACGAAATCCGCAACCCTTGCAGTGCTTAAAATGTTTCAATGGCTCTCTCTTGCTCCTGGGTTACAATCCAATATCCTTACTCTGTGGCCTACAAGACCCAGTAATTCCTCCTGCCCACCCCCACCCATTTCTCCAAATGCCTCTCATGCCATTCCTCCTCTCACTCACTTTGGACTTCCTTCATTCACTTCCTCGAACCTGCTCTGCCTCCTTATTCCCTGGGGTCTTTGCACAAAGGACTCCTTCTTTCTGGAGTATTTTCTCCTTCTCTTTGCCACCTAATGCCTCTTCAGCCTGGACGTCTTGATGTTTAGGTCAAGCCGTGACAGATACAACAAGTGCCACAGTCAGGTTAATCTGGTTCCACAGCCCTCCGAGAAGGGGGAGGGAGGTCTCTGGATTGTACCCCATGGTTCGCTGGGTATCTGTGTCAAGTTGTTCACTCAGGAGCACAAGCAGGAACCTGGGAACACACGCCCTCTGGCCTTCTCAGAGTCTGCCTGCTGAGCACCAAGGCTGGGGACTGCTGAGCTGGAGGAGCCCCGCCATGTCCTCCCAGGAGCACCGCAAAGGTACTGTATGGCCTCCACACTCAGGAGACACACAGGCCAAGGCAAGGAGAGCAGGAGGGAGCCCTTTGTGTGCACTTTGTTTTTTGTAATGGATACTGCCGGAGTGTGCAGACTGCAGTGAGCTATTTCTTTTAAAGGACACTGTTTTAAATATATAGGCAATTTCAGAGCACTACAGCAAAGAGAGTTGTAAAGCAAATAATCACCTTCTATTATGCCTTTGCTTAAAACTGAAAATCATAACAAAACTGAGATAGCACTCCACATTGACTAGGATGGCAAAGATAAAAAAGACAGGCGATAATAGTGTTGATGAGGATGTGGAGAAATTGAAACCTTCGTGCACTTCTGGTGGGACTGGGAAATGGCATGGTCACTTTGAAAGCGACCTGGACGTTCCTCCAGTGATTAAACTTAGAGTTAACCGTAGTGACCCATAAATTCCACTCCTAGGCATATACCCAAGAGAAATGAAAATACACAGCCATACAAAACTTCTACATGAATGTCCACAGCAGCATTATTCATAGGAGCAAAAAAGTGGAAACCATCCAAATGTCCATCAACTCACGAATGGATAAACAAAATGTGTTTCCATATGATGAAACATCATACGACAATAAAAAGTAATGAAGTGTTGATACATCCCACAACAGGAGTGAACCCTGAACACTTTAAGCGAAAGGAGATGGTCGCAAAGGACCACATAGCGTATGATTCCATTCATATGAAATATCCAGGATAAGCAAATCCATGGTGACAGAAAGGAGATGGGTGGCAGTCAGGGGCTGGAGGGTCACAGAAGTGAATGGAATCTGACTGCCAGTGCGAATGGGCTTTTCTTTAGCGGGGGGAACACAATATTCTAAAACTAGCTCTTGGTGATCACTATGAAATCCTGCAGATATACTTAAAACCTAGCAAACTGTACACTCTCACTGTATGAGTTGTTATTTACATGTGTGAAACAAACAAAGTTATCCCTCGAGTTTAGAGAGGAGGGCATCGCTACCCAACCTCAGTGTGTCTGTGCGAGACCATGTAACACGCACATCTGTCAGGCTAATGCACATATCTCCAGCTATCACAGGACAGTCTTACCAACTGCTAGGAAAATGAAAGCCCATACCAATGGAACTACAGGGTCCGAATGACCTTGACCACAAGAGTAAGGGAATGATAAAGAGAAATTAGGGGGGAAAAAAGGAGGAGGAGAGGAAACAAGCTAATGTTGGAATGGGATCTTTCCACTGCACAAAACAATAAAGGAAAGGAAAAAAATAAGTGAAAAGTTGTTTCCTGTAGAATCTCTTTAAGCAAAGGGAATGATTTTCACAGCCCCAAGCAAACTTCATGATCACATGGCCATGGCCAAAATGCTGCAAATAAGATGAGGAAGACAAGACCATGGCCTGGAGGCAGTGACTTCATTATATGGAATTCAGGCATTGGGCTGTGTCACCAGGAAGTCCTCTATGTTCACTTCATCACAGTATGATTTATACATAGTCAAAGTCACCCACTTTAAATGTACAGATCCATGATTTTCAGCCAATGCCCAAATTGTGCAACCATAACTAAAATCCAGCCTTAAAACATTTTCAACAAATTACATAGACAATTCTGATGGTAGCTCAGATCCTTTTTGGCTTTTGATTTGAGAAAGTCCAATTTCTTACCAGGCTGGTGATTAGTTCAGTGTGATGTTCCTGCGTTACCCAGAAACGTATGCTTGGTCAGATTACTGTGACTCTTGAATAAGTAGTAAAAAATGAAGCTTTTTCTCATTTTAATAAATCACTTGGTTTTTCTAAGAGGGTGGGCTAGAAGTGAAAAAGAAAGGCTGTACTGCTACGCATGTATTTCAACTTCAGTTGTATAGCATTGCTTTCAATTCATTTGCAAATAAACAAATACTTTTTGATTCTCGAATCAGTGTATCCTCTTTAAAAACAACTTTATTGAGATGCTATTTACATACCATAAAACTTACCTGTCAATTCACCAAGCTTTGCAACATCTTCGCAATCCAATATCAGAACATTTCCATCACCTTAATAACGTCCCTGGTGCCCATTTGCGGTCACACCCCTCTCCCACCCGCAAGGCCCAGACAACCACTCAGCTACCCTCTGTTGCTACAGATTTGTGGAAATCATTATATCTTCACACACATACACAAAATACAGATTTTAAAAATATCTCTCCATGAACAAAATCCTAATTATAGACAAAGGATTGGGTGTCTCTAATATTTACAATTTTTAAGTAACAAATAAATCAAAGGTTGCCAAGAAATCTCTGAAAACCAGTCTGGCAAACCTGTTTTCTGCGCTGAAAAATAAAAAGCCTATGACAACTGACCAACAGACAGCACTTTTCCATCGGGCAAGATTTCCTCCTTAAAATCAAGAGAGTCCATTTCGCCCCCTTCCGGCATCCCTCTCCCACAAAAAAGCACCAAGTTAAACAGGTTAAAACTGTTTATGGCACATATTCTTTATTTTATCTGCATTAGAAACCCCGAAGAGGTTTCATCTCCTCCAAATTTGGATCAGAGGTCAAATCAAACAAACAAAACTTTCCAGAAAGACACCCGGATCCACAGCTTCCTCAGCGCTTTGGTAAAGTGTCAAGACATTAAACTCTCTTCAAAGATTGTCTAGAAAGTTCTGACTAGTCAAAGAGCTACCAGCTTTCTTAGCAACCCCATAATGTGAGCAGTTCACAGTCGATCATAGATCTGTCATTTTAAGGAACACTTACTGAGATATTTTAATTTAATTAACAAAATAACAAAATTCTTATCATGGGGAGTTAGAATTCTGCCCCCCCGTCATGTAATATGTACGCTATAGTCCTGAAGAAAATATTATTCCCAAATTTCCTTTCTCTATTAATGAATTGACCATTGGTCAACATGTCAAATATAAGAAATTGAGTCATTTCCGCAAAACTCTCCAGCCCAGCAGAACTGTGCAAGTAGATAAATAATGTTTCATTTTGGGTTTGTACCACCCAATTACTGCCCTGAAACACAACACCCTTCTTCAGGCCAATCCATGACCTTCCGACGGCAGCCTTCACAGGCCACAGGTGGCTAGTTTCAGAGTCTAGTACACTGGCTCTCACAAGGGTGCTGACTGGCTTTCTATTTTCAACTGGAATTTCCTCCTCTGGGGGTCACTTGATCCCCACCTTGTGTGGCATTTTCCTGGTTCCCTGTTTGGTGCCATACCTTGCCCCTCACTTTGGAACTGAAGAGAATTCCAGGCTCATCCTCTTGCAGAGTCTAATGAGAAGACGACTCATAGACGTTAGGCTTCATATCTGGTGGGAACCAGGTTTTGTGAGCCTCCCAAGCTCCTCTGAGGAGACACCAAGGTGACATTTACTCAGGAAGCTGCTGAGATCTAAGACAAGACCTGCAGGAAATGATAGCGGGAGGCCATGTTGTAGGGGCTAACGCTGTAAAGACATCTCCATTCAAAGGGTCACAAGAATGTGGAAAAGTCAGCCAAGAGAAACATCACAAAGCATAAGAGGGGGCCACATCCCTTGGCAAAACACAGGCTGCACTGGCAGGACTGAGAGCTCTCTCCCCACACACCTCTTGTGACTAAGCACGCAGCAAGCGCCGCAGACTATGGTGTTTTAAAGGTCAGCCCTCCGAGGCCCCTTACATTCTTTCCTCTGAGGGAGTTCTGGACACACTAATGTAAAAATCTCCAATGCAAAACAAGAGGGGCCAGCATTTTAAACCAATGAGTAAATGACATTTTTTTCAGAGTTCAGTCCTCAGCTTTGAACTGAGTAAGAACAGTAAGGCTCGTGAAAATGATTCTGCCAAGAATATTTACAAGATAAGCCATGAAAAAAATATATATTACGTTCAACTTAAAAACTCCAAAGGGTTTTCTGGTGACTTAGAGAATTAGACAAGGCAGAGAGGTTTCAGACTCTATGACCTGTGATGGGGACACATCGTGCTTTTTATTCAAGAGGAATCCTGAGAGTAGAAACCAGATATTATCCTTTCTTGAAATTTTCTTTGAGCACTGGACACATACCCAGTTCTCCACACATACTGGCAGATATGTGAAGGTTTGATCTTATTTTGCCCTTATCCGAATGTTCCCAGAATTCTCTTCCACTCAAAGGATGTGTGTCCCCTTTCTTTGGTCTTTGTTCTTATATCAACAGTAGATCTGTCCTCCATGTCTGTGGGAACGCGAGGCAGAGTTTTAGACCAGAGATTGACAAAGTGTGTCAGTAAATGGCCAGATAACACACAGTGTAGGCTTTCCCGCCAACCGCTCAATTGCAACCACTCAACTCTGGTGTTAACCTGAAAGCAGCCATAGCCAACACGTAACGATGGGTGTGGCTGTTTCCAATAAAACTGGATTTATGGATGCTAAAATTTGTATTGCATATAATTTGCACATATCATAAAATAGTCTTCTTTTGATTTTCCCCCCACTGTTTAAAAACCTAATGCTTATTCTGTGCTTTGTGAGCTATAAAAAAGCAGGCGGCAGTCTGGATTTGGTCCATGGGCCACGCTTTGCTGACCCCTAATTTAGACAACTGAGTGACTAAAATACAGCAGGTGCTCTGCTGGGTCAAATCAACTACAGAGCAAACTGGGGGGACAAACACAGAAACCACCAGGATTTGGCAACTGTTCAACCAATTGATATAATGGAAGAAGACAGGGCAAAGGTTTTAAACTTCAGAGAGGAGATTTTGTGTGTGTGTGTGTGTCTGCATTATTTTTAATTTAGCTTATCCATTTACATGTCAAAATTGATCAAATTAACCATCTAATTTCCAAAGGTTAGCTCTGATTTGTTTGAACTAAAGGATTAAATGTATTTTTCTTCCAATTATACATGACCTCATCTACAATTATTCTGGGTTTTAAAACAGGAGCTAAATTTACAAATCTTTTTAAAGTGACACCAGTAAATCAAAGCAGATTAAAAAAATCTCCCAGGAGGTGATTCCAAATGTTTTCCTTCTGACAGATTGAGGAACCAGAGCTGCTACACACAAGGAACCAGGGCGGGGGGGGGGGGGACTACAATAATTCTGTTTAAAGGTTAATATTATTCATCCTATTTCTAAATACTCCCTTGCTATCTGTTCAGTCTATATCCATCCAATCAATGTGGCTTTGTGGGGACTGGTGTCAGTGGGATGGACCCATCATCTTACCTTTGTCATCTAATTAGGTCATAAGGAAGGATACAGTCACACCCTCAGTGGAGACAGCCCATTGACCAAATGGAAAAAAATGAGACAGATAGATCTGTGCCTTCTTCAAAACATCAGCATGTTCAAATGAATCTGATTACATATCGAGGGAAGGTATATGATTTTCCCCCACTTCTCACCCCTCACTGCACTCAGAAACTTTCCGTGGCTCCATCACGGACGGAGTGTTCTTTCCCTATCCTCTGACATTAGGCGTGGACACGTCACTCGCCTGGGCCAATGGCGGCTACGTAGAGATGAGTGTGTTCCAAGGTCCCACCTATGCGTTAAGAATCCTCCATCCATTCTGCTGGTCATACCCGTGCTCCTGCACCTCCCCAGGTGGGTGCTGCCCACAAACCCACACCCCTGAATAAACAGACGCAGCGCACAACTAATCGAGGAGCCAAGCCCTGCGGGACTAGCAGCCTGGCCTCAGGTCAAACAGCTGAGCTCTGCCCCAGTAAGCTGATCCCAGCTGACCCCCAGACTCAGGAAAATGAGTGATGGCTGTTTTAAGACACTGAATGTCAAAGTAGCTTGTCATATGGAATAGTGTGGCACTAGCTAACCAACAGGAAGAGATAGTTCTACATTTCAGTCAATAGAACTACACAGCCAAGCACCATTTTGGGTGTATGTATCTGCATGCCAGGGGTTCTAGACTTTTCTTTTGAAAGATACATAAAATAAAAAGTGTCTCCCAGTGCAGAAATCCCGTAGAAGGCCTTACACTTCTTTACATACAGGTTCTCCTGAGACTCCCTACAAGGGTGATAGGAGGAACCACCATGGAAATGATGGCACTGCACACCTACCTAATTAAAAGCCAGAGCATGGTGTAAGAATGTCTAGATTTTAAAAAAAAGTCTCCTTTTCCAATAAAGATCAAGGCAAATGATATAGTAAAGCTCTGCAGTAATTGAAGCATCCAAGAAGAGTATGCCTGTGTTTGCAGAATCGCAGAGCATCAGCATTTTTTACACCTTTTTTTTTAAAATAGTGGGAACCAAATAAGTGCAGGAAGTCTTTATAACTGTGTCCCGATGATAAGGTTTTACTCTGCAGCTATCCTGGATAAAAACAGCTATTAAGTTTTTTTTTTTTTTTTTTTGAAACGGCTAATCTTGATAAGGTTCAAACTTTTCCCCAAGAGAGGTCTATGAACCACCACTCCCTCTGAAGTGAATGAGTAAAAATGCATGTGTCTCCTGAATGCCAGGGTTTACATAACCCTTGGGCTGCCCAGAGCACAAGTGGGTCATGGCTGTGGCAAGTACATGTGAGACGTGTGTTTCTCCTTGCTCATAGAGCCTTGTGGAGGGCAGAGTGCCAGTTCTCATGTACCTTTTCCAGGCTGCTGCGAGTTCACCCATGCGGCTATCATTCCTGAAATGGATGTTCCATCAGAACAGCCATGCAGAGAGGGGGCACGGGGCCTCCGTGCAGGAGCTAAAAAAGCCTGTGGTGTTTTGATCAAAAGCCCTTTTCGAGAGAAAACACAAGAGTTGGAATGACAAAATTACCACCACGCTCAGCTAAAAATACCAAACAGGATGTTCTTTATTTGCGGTTGTATATGTTACTAACAACGAGAATACAAAAATCCTCTCTGATCTCATTATCTATTCATTTTACTTTCTTCTGTTATGTTTCTGGATGGTTTGGGCATAAACGATGCGTGAGCAGAGGCATGCTGCCATCGCGGGGCACCTGAGTGGCTCAATCGGTTGAGCATCCGACTCTTGGTTTTGGCTCAGGTCATGATCTCAGGGTCGTGAGCTCGAGCCCTGCGTCAGGCTCCTCACTGGGTATAGAGCCTGCCTGGGATTCTCTGTCTCCCTCTTCCTGTGCCCCTCCCCTCACCACCCCCCTCTAAAAAAGAAGAAGAAGAAGAAAGGAATGTTGCCCTTGTGCGGGAAGGAGAGATGGGGGATCACTTAAAAGGTGTCATTTTCTGGAGAATGAGTGAGCGGCTGCCTGGATCAGAGAAGGGGTAAGACACAGCATGGCTGATACTACAAAGGGGGAGCGTGAAGGGGTTCTTCTGTAGCAGTGGAACAGTTCTGTATCTTGAGTGGCAGATATGCCCATCTATACGTGGGAAATGACTGCATCTCTCCCCCTCTCTCTCTTTCTCTCACTCACTCACATGTGTACAAAGGAATGCATGTAAAAAATTGGCGGTGAGATGTGAACAAGGTCTGTAGACAAGTTAATAGTAATGCGCCGGCGTCGATGTCCTGGTTTGATATTGTACTCTAGTTATGTAGGAAGCTATCACTGACGGAAGCTGGGTCAAGGGGACACGGGATATCTCGGTAGCATTTTTGCAATTTCCTTTGAGTCTACAATCATTACAAAATGAGAGTTTTGAAACTATCATCTCAAAGATAAGCTCATCGCATTTTAACCACTGGCCACTATGTAGTGGTTCAAAGCATGGAGGCTCGGCAGTCGGAGAGACAAGGATTGGAGAACCAGTCTCACTACTCAACTTACTAGCTGTGTGACCCTGAAACATCTCAACTCAGTTCCTCAGTTTCCTCCTCTTTTAAACAGATTTAGGACCTCACAGGTCCTCAAGAACCTCACAGGGTTCTTTTAAGGATTAAATAATGTAGAATGTCAAGGGCTCATGGGAAGCATTCAATAAATATTGGCTGGTATTATTACTGTAAGTCTGCCTAATTGTTTCTTTTCTTTTTTTTCTTAACATATCTGCCTAATTATTTCTAAGAGTCCTAAGTCATTAGCTTTGCTGGTATTCAAGCACATACCAGTGTCGGGTCCCTGCTACCTGTGGCCAAGGATGTGGAGTCCAGATACGCCCCTGGTCCTGGCCTCTGCCCCTTTGGATTTTTCAGTTCTGTAGTGAATAGGGCATTTAAAGAAGCAATTACAAGCAGGATAGGTATCACAAAAGTGGATACACAGGCCTTGAGAGGAAACTAACTCAGGAATGAGAGGCACTTTCTGTAGTCAGGGCTGAAATGGTAGTTTTCTCTCTGCTAAGTTAACTGGAGTTAATACGGTGATTAAACCGCAGACCTCACTTGCAACCACTCCTTACCCACCACAGAGAAACGAGAATAACTCTTCATGAAAGCACGGATCAACCCATTTTGTGTCGATGTATAATGTCAAGGATTCAAACTCTGTAGGCATCGACCAGAAAAAGAGCCACACCAATTCTTCCTTTTTCATTGTCTGGGAACTAAATTCTATTAGACTATTTCAATGAGCATATAAGGGAAAAATTAATTATAGTTTAAGCTTATATTAAAAATACCAAAGTATTTTTGAATGAAGTATGGAGCTTCTTAATATGAAATTCATTACAATACATATGTAAAATATGTCATGGTATAATAAGTGAAGAGTAAGTACTTTAACAGGCTTGTAATATGAATATTTTTAAAGATATGCACATCTCATATGGATGGAGCTGGTGTAACACATTACTAGTTTAAATGTGGTCATTGAAACAACCCCCAGGGGAGAGAAAAGAGACATTCTAAGCAATCCAAAAATCCTGTACCTGCTTGGGAATTTAGGGTCTTTCATAATGCAAGTAAACCCCAAAGAAAACTGAACACGAGTAGGGTGACTTTCATGGGTGCAAAGTCTCCCACTCCACTTCTGCCAAAACAAAAGAAACACTTCTGCCCATCTCTGCGCTGGCCTGCACCCTGTGAGGCTGACCCCCATGGACTGCCTCTTGGTAGATGTGCTGGGCTCAGTACTAGAAAGGGGAGAGGAGAGAGTAAGAAGCCCAAGAGGTCACAGGATTGCTCCTCCCACCCCATCCCTGCCTCTCCATATTCTGCCCTTGCTGCAATCCTCCCTGGGCACGTTTCCGGGGTCCCTTCAGCTGAGATTGGAAGTCACTGGCTTCTGGTGACCCCGGCCCCTCCCTGTGTCCACATGGTAACAGCTTCCCCATGTTGCTAACGCTCCATGCTGCCCTATTCCTTCCTTTTGGGTTCCTTTAAAAGTACTGGCACATCAGGGAGAGTTCATTCGGGAAGCAAAGGCTTTTGGGGTGTGCCATCCTCCTGCTGCTGTGAGTCAGGAGCTAAGGTGGGGGGAATGCCTCATCTTTTGAGATCGGTGTTTTACATTTTGCCTAGACCATCAAAGTGACATCATAATGGGACTGTTGAAGGTCCTGCGCATAAATACTTACAAAAGTAATACTACACGTTACCGTCTGCAAAGTCTTCTAGCAAACTCGAGATTCCATTCTCTCGCTAAACTATTATTATCCTGTGGAGCTAATGAAAACGGTGCTGGCGCTGCCAAGTAAGGAATCTAGAGCGATGTCGGGGCACTCTGCCCAGGCACAGCGGCCCCCACCTGGCACAGGGGAGCTCCGCGGATGCGCAGCCGAGGGGTTCCACGTGCTGGCGGGAGGCCTGTCGGCTCTTTATTTCACTTGGACGGTCTTATATGTTTCTTTACCAGATATTTCAGTCGGCTGCAGAAAGGGTCATTCAAAAATATTTTTAAAGTTTATTCATCCAACCGTCTTTTGCTGTTTCCATGGAAACTCTTCCCCAAAGCCACAACTCCAAATTCTTCTGAAAACTTCATTTCAGAAATTCAATTTAGCTGACTCTCCAAACAATCAAATTGTACTATGAAAAATTTTTAAGTTACAAGAGATTGAAGAATGTGTCAAGTAACCAGAGAGAAGGAGACAAAATCCTGACCTGTTTGCATTTCTCAAGGAAAAAGCCTTTAGTAATGATGATCATATTTGAGTGAACAAATTAGTCTTATACTTTGTGTACAACTCATCCAAATTGAGACATATCCCATATTTGTGTCCAAGTCATCACCATCAAGTCAGAGAAAGCCATACCCTAGAATGACTTGTAGGAGTCCATGCTGTTTTGTTTGATCTTTCAAGTTTCTAGGTACTCAGAATGTAATTGAGAATAAAAGAAATCAGAGAGGCAAGTCTCTTGAAAATAATGTTAGAACCAGAAAATCTGAGAGGCTATGTTAAAAGATATGAAATTAATTGCATTCAAAATGAAACAAGATGGGATCGGGAGGGAGACAAACCATAAGAGACTCTTAATCTCACAAAACAAACTGAGGGGGGCCAGGGGTAGGGGAGTAGGGAGTGGGTGGTAGGGTTATGGACATTGGGGAGGGTATGTGCTATGGTGAGTGCTGTGAAGTGTAAACCTGGCGATTCATAGACCTATACCCCTGGGGCTTATAATACATTATATGTTTATTTAAAAAAAATAAAAAATTTATTAAAAAAAATTAATTGCATTCATTTGTAAACCCTGGTGGATCTTAGTCCAAAGTTTTACAAGCACCTAAGATCTTGAAATCCATTTACTCCCATCATTTTGGAGCTTACAATCTAAAACAGGTTGCATAATTTCCACTCAGTCATGTGGCCAGGACTTAAGAAAGGGCCCTGCAGTCCTTGTTGATGGCAAGCTAGACAGACCACCAACATACCCATCAGGCTGGGCTGCCCAGGAGACCGCTACAGTGGATGGGACTGAGAGCAAAAAGTGAAGGGGGAGCTGTCTCCCTCCTCTTTCCTTTTACTCTTTGTTCAGTGCCTTTGCATTTTTCCTTGGAGCAGGCCTGTCCATATCACATCCTCGAGGGGTAGTTGCAGAAAGGAAGTGGACCTTAGCTCCTTACTCACATAGTCACGGATCCCATGTCTATGCACGCAGGCCTTCTGAGAATCGCTCCTATGCGAGTTCAGAGATTATGATTCCTAATTTTAGAGCTGGGATTAACAGATTTAATAAACTGGTACCCCAGGTCCATCGGAATAGAGGTAGCAAATTTAGACAAGGCTGTTAGACACTAATAAATCAAGAAGTCAGTTATACTCTGACACAGGAGAGCAGACAGGAAATATTTAAAAACTAAGGCCCAAGATTACAAAGGGCCTCTGCTCCTTGCTATTTACTGGGTGCCTACCCTGGGGTGCACACCCTAGAGGCGGTGGGGCTACCCTGGGAAAAGAATGACTGGGTCGCTGCCCTGAACACACTTCCACATCAGTAGGGAGAGACAGACAAACCGCGAAATGTGTGACAGAAGACCAAGGAGTGAGGCAAACACGAAGACAGCAGCCAGCGTGATCTAATCACAGGTTACTGAGTGAGATCAGAAGCACTTTGCGAAGCGCACTCAGGGAAGATGACATTTTCCCCTGCAGTTTGGAGGGATGCCTGCTGCACAAGGAACATCTTAGATAGAAGGGAGAGTGAGTACAAAAGCCTCGGGTGGGAAAGAGCTGGTTGCACTTGAAGACCAGAAGTAACACTCAGGTGGCCGGGCAGTGGAAAGGTGAGGGAGGGTTTTAGGGAGCAGGTGGGGTCACTGGGGAGGACTTGGAAGGCCACAGTCACAGACAAAGATATCGGCCTAAGCGATAAAAAGCCAACTGGAGAGCATTAAGTGCTGAAATGTCACAAGGGCATTATCTTTTTCAAAGATCTCGCTGCTCCCACTATTGGGATATAGGGTTACCACACTTTCCTAGTGTGGACAGCTGGGTGCTTGGATTTAGGTGACAGCAGTAGAGATGCAAAGAAGAGGATGCATTTGGAGAGCACTGCAAAACAGATCCGGCGGGGCTGCTGCTCCCAAGGTGCTCAGGCCTGTGTGGCTCCCCCAGTGACCAGCCACCTACTGAGACAGCAAAGACTGAGGGTGACATGGGCACGGGGTGAGTGAGAAATTGGCAAGCCAGCAAGGGCTGCCTTGGATGAGACAATAACATCACAGCCAAGTTGAGAATCAAGAGCACTTGGTCCAGAGTTACCACAGGGTGGGGAACGGGAGAAGTAAATCACAGGAGTTCATTACCAGAAAGGATGAGGCAAAGAGTAGTATTTGTTTTCCCATGATTGGCAGAGATGCAGCGGAACACGCAACAGGAGTCAGATTATTTATGCATTCACAGTGGTGCTTAAGAAGTGTCTTCAAGGAAGTTGCAAGATGGCAGAGGAGTAGTGGACTGAAATGACATCAGGTCCCAGGAGTTCAGCTAGACAGTTATCAAACCATTCTGAACACCTACAAACTCAACAAGAGATACAAGAAGAGCAGCAATTCTAGGAACAGAAAATCGACTACTTTCTAGAAGGCAGGACGTGCAGAGAAGTGAATCCAAAGCAACAGGAAGATAAACCACAGGGGGAGAGGCTGGCTCCTGGCAATTGGCGGAGTGGCAGAGCACAAAATCCGAACTTCTGGAAGTATGCTCCAGTGAGGGACGTCACTCCAGAAGCTAAGCAGGGGTGGAGCCCTCGCGGGGACAGCGTGGTCTCAGGTCCTGCGGGGTCACAGAGAGATCGGGGGTATCTGAGTATGGCAGAGCTCCCGGGTATCAGACTGGGGAAGCGAACTACAGAGACGGAGCTGAGGAATGAGCTCTCCGCTCAGGGTTACCTTAAACCATGATCCAAGGCACAGTCAGACCACTGGTCTTTGAGCAGGGACCCCACAAGGGGCAGATCCGGGGAGACTCACCTTCCTCCTCCAGGAGGAGAAGCGCAGCAGGAATCTGCTGGGTTTGGAGACTCCAAACGGGACTGTGCGCCAGAGATAGAAACACTCGGTCACAGGCAGGGTGAGCATGGAGCATGGCTAGAAACCAGGGAGACAGGAGTGATTGAGCACTTTTCTCTGATGCCGCACTGAGGAGTGGGGCCCTGAGCTCTCAGCTCCTCTGGGCCAGAGATTGGGAGGCAACCATTTTCATTCCTGTCCTCCAAAGCTCTACGGAAAGCATTCAGGGAACAAAAGCTCCCGAGACCAAAACTGTGCAGAGAGCGACCTCGAACAGATTTCTTAGCCTGGCCCCTGGCAAGGGTGGTTTAATTCCACCTGGGGCAAAGACATTTGAGAATCACTGCAACAGGCCCCTCCCTCAGAAGATCAGCAAGAACATCCAGCCAAGACCAAGCTCACCGATCAAGGAGAACACCAGAACTCCAGAGGAGGGGAAAGCAACTCATAGAATTCATGGCTTTTTCCCCATGATCTGATAGTCTTTCAAAGTTAAGTTTTTAAAAATTTTTTTCTTATTCTATTTTTTTAACTTTTCCTCTTTCTGCTTTTAACATTTTTAAACTAGTTTATCTTAACAATACCTTTCTAAAAAAATCTTATTAAACCTTCATCATTATAGTCATATTTTATATCTTCATTGTATTTAACCTTATTTTTTATATACATATAGGTTTTTTTCTTTCTAAAAAATTTTGGAATACAATTTCTTCTAATAGATCAAAATATGCCCTAAATCTAGTGCATGGCTTTCTTTTAGTCTCCATCCTGAGCACATTCTCTCCTCTTTTTTTCTTTTTCCAAGCAACTTATCTCATCAATTCCCTTTTTAGAATTTGTTTTTAATTTTCATCTTTACAGTCATAGCCCATCCCTTCACTGCGTTTACCCTTATTTTTGTGTATATATATAAGATTTTCTTCCTTTAAAATTTTGGGAGGTAGTTTCTTTTAAGAGACCAAAACACACCCAAGTCAAGTGGGTGGCACTGTTTTCTTTACCAGTGTGTGTATGTGTGTGTGTGTGTGTGTAAATATACATATATTTAAATATGTTTATATATTTTATATTTATATATATAATATATTAAAAAATATATATATTTAATTTCTTTTTCCCCCTTTATTCTCCCCTTGGTTTTGGGTCTCTTCTGATTTGGTTAGCATACATTTTTCTGGGGTCCTTGCCACCCTTTAAGTATTTTATTTTCTTGTTCATATATTCTTATCTGGATAAAATGACAAGGTAGAAAAAAAATCAACACACAAAAAAGAACAAGAGGCAGTACTGAAGGCAAGGGACCTGATCAATATGGACATTGGTAATATGTCATATATAGAGTTCAGAATGATGATTCTCAAGGTGCTAGCTGAGCTCAAAAAAGGCATGGAAGATATTAGAGAAACCCCTTCTGGAGAAACAAAATACCGTTCGGAGAAATTTAAAAAACTAAAATCTAACCAAGTTGAAATCAAAAATGCTATTAATGAGGTATAATTTAAAAAAATGGAGGCTCTTACTGCTAGGATAAATGAGGCAGAAGACAGAAGTAGTGATATAGAAGACCAAAGACAGAGAATAAAGAAGCTGAGCAAAAGAGAGACAAACAATTACTGGACCATGAGAGGAGAATTAGAGAGATAAGTGATACCATAAGATGAAACAATATTAGAATAATTAGGATTTCAGAAGAGGAAGAAAAAGAGAGAGGGTAGAAGGTGTATTGGAGCAAATTATAGTGGAGAATTTCCCTAATATGACAAAGGGAACAAGCATCAAAATCCAGGAGGCACAGAGAAGTCCCCTCAAAATCAATAAAAATAGGTCCATGCCCCATCATCTAATAGTAAAACTTACAAGTCTTAGTGACAAAGACAAAATCCTGAAAGCAGCTCAGGACAAGACGTCTGTAACATACAATGGTAGAAATATTAGATTAGCAGCAGACTTATCCAAATAGACCTGGCAGGCCAGAAAGAACTGGAAGGATATATTCAAAGCACTAAATGAGAAAAATATACAGCCGAGAATACTATATCCAGCTAGGCTGTCATTGAAAATAGAAGGAGAGATAAAAAGCTTCCAGGACAAACAAAACTCAAAAGAATTTGCAAACACCAAACCCAGCCCTACAAGAAATATTGAAAGGGGTCCTCTTAGCAAAGAGAGAGCCTAAAAGTAGTAGACCAGAAAGGAACAGAGACAATATACAGTGACAGTCACCTTACAGGCAATACAATGGCACTAAATTCATATCTTTCAGTAGTTACCCTGAATGTAAATGGGCTAAATGCCCCAATCAAAAGACAAAGGGTATCAGAATGGATAAAAAATAAAACCCATCAATAAGCTATCTACAAGAAACTCACTTTAGACCCACAGACACCTCCAGATTGAAAGTGAGGGGGTGGAAAACAATTTACCATGCTAATGGATATCAAAAGAAAGCTGGGGTGGCAATCCTTATATCAAATAAATTAGATTTTAAGACAAAGACTATAATAAGAGATGAGGAAGGACACTATAGCATACTTAAAGTGTCTCTCCAACAAGAAGATCTAACAATTTTAAATATCTATGCCCCTAATGTGGAAGCAGTCAACTATATAAACCAATTAATAACAAATCAAAGAAACACATTGACAATAATACAATAATAGTAGGGGACTTTAACACCCCCCTCACTGAAATGTACAGATCATCAAAGCAAAAGATCAACAAGGAAATAAAGACCTTAAATGACACACTAGACCAGATGGACATCACAAATATATTCAGAACATTCCAACCCAATGCAACAGAATACACATTCTTCTCTAGTGTGTATGGAACATTCTACAGAATAGATCACATCCTGGGTCACAAATCAGGTCTCAACTTCTATCAGAAGACTGGGATCATTCCCTGCATATTTTCAGACCACAATGCTCTGTAGCTAGAACTCAATCAGAAGAGGAAAGTTGGAGAGAACTCAAATACATGGAGGCTAAAGAGGATCCTACTAAAGAATGACTGGGTCAACCAGGAAATTGAAGAAGAACTGAAAAAATTCATGGAAACAAATGAAAATGAAAACACAACTGTTCAAACTGTGGGACACAGCAAAGGCAGTCCTGAGAGAAAAGTATATAGCACTATAAACCTTTCTCAAGAAATAAGAAAGGTCTCAAGTATACAACCTAACCCTACACCTAAAGGAGCTGGAGAAAAACAGCAAAGAAAGCCTAAATCCAGCAGGAGAAGAGAAATAATAAAGATCAGAGCAGAAATCAATGAAATAGAAACCAAAAGAACAGCAGAATAAAACAACGAAACTAGGAGCTGTTTCTTTGAAAGAATTAGTAAGATTGATAAACCCCTAGCCAGACTTATCCAAAAGAAAAGAAAAAGGACTCAAATAAATAAAATAATGAATGAAAGAGGAGTACAAACAACACCAAAGAAATACAAACAATTATAAGAACATATTATGAGCAACAATACACCAGCAAATTTGAGAATCTGGAAGAAAAAGATGCATTCCTAGAGACATACAAACTACCAATACTGAACCAGAAAGAAATAGAAAACCTGAACAGACCCATTACCAGTAAGGAGATTGAAGCAGTCATCAAAAATCTCCCAACAGGGTGCCTGGGTGGCTCAGTGGGTTAAGCCGCTGCCTTCAGCTCAGGTCATGATCTCAGGATCCTGGGATCGAGTCCCACATCGGGCTCTCTGCTCGGCAGGGAGCCTGCTTCCTCCTCTCTCCCTGCCTGCCTCTCTTCCTGTCTCTCTGCCTACTTGTGATCTCTCTCTGTCAAATAAATAAATAAATAAATAAATCTTTAAAAAAAAAATCTCCCAACAAACAAGAGTGCAGGACCAGACAGCTTCCCAGGAGAATTCTACCAAACATTTAAAGAAGAATTAATACCTATTCTCCTGAAACTGTTCCAAAAAATAGAAGTGGAAGGAAAACTTACAAACTCATTTTATGAGGCCCACATTACCTTGATCCAAAAACCAGACAAAGACCTCATCAAAAAGGAGAATTATAAACCAATATCCTTGATGAACACAGATGTGAAAATTCTCACCAAAATACTAGCCAATAGGATCCAACAGTACATTAAAAGGATTATTCACCACCACCAAATGGGATTTATTCCTGGGCTGCAAGGTTGGTTCAACAACTGCAAATCAATCAGTGATACATTAATAAAAGAAAGAACAAGAACCATATGATACTCTCAAAACATGCCAAAAAAGCATTTGACAAAGTACAGCATCCTTTCTTGATCAAAACCCTTCAAAGTGTAGGGATAGAGGGTACCTACCTCAATATCATCAAAGCCATCTATGAAAAACCCACAGTGAATATCATTCTCAATGGGGAAAAACTGAGAGCTTTTCCCCTAAGGTCAGGAACACAGTAGGGATGTCCACTATCACCACTGCTATTCAACATCATACTAGAAGTCCTAGCCTCAGCAATCAGAAAACAAAAAGACATAAAAGGCATCCAAATTGGCAAAGAAGAAGTCAAACTCTCACTCTTTGCCGATGATATGATACTTTCTGTGGAAAACCCAAAAAACACCACTCCAACACTGCTAGAACTCATACAGGAACTCAGTAAAGTGTCAGGATATAAAATCAATGCACAAAAATCAGTTGCATTTCTATACAACAACAGCAAGACAGAAGAAAGAGAAGTTAAGGAGTTGATCCCATTTACAATTGCACCCCAAACCAAAAGATGCCTAGGAATAAGCCTAACCAAGGAGGCAAAGAATCTGTACTCAGAAAACTATAAAGTACTCATGAAAGAAACTGAGGAAGACACAAAGAAATGTAAAAACGTTCCATGCTCAGGGATTGGAAGAACAAATATTGTGAAAATGTCTATGCTACCTAAAGCAATCTACACATTTAATGCCATCCCTATCAAAATACCATCCATTTTTTTTCAAAGAAATGGAACAAATAATCCTAAAATTTATATGGAACCAGAAAAGACCCCAAATAGCCAGAGGAATGTTGAAAAAGAAAGCCAAAGTTGGTGGCATCACAATTCCAGACTTCAGGTTCTATAACAAAGGTGTAATCATCAAGACAGTATGGTACTGGCACAAAAACAAACTCATAGATCAATGGAACAGAAGAGAGAGCCCATAAATGGACCCTTAACTCTATGGTCAACTAATTTTTGACAAAGCAGGAAAGAATGTCCAATGGAAAAAGACAGTCTCTTCAACAAATGGTGGTGGGAAAACTGGACAGCTACATGCAGAAGAATGAAACTGGACCATTTCCTTATACCACAGACAAAAATAGACTCAAAATGGATGAAAGATCAATATGAGACAGGAATCCATCCAAATCCTTGAGGAGAACACAGGCAGCAACCCCTTCGACCTCGGCTGCAACCACTTCTTCCTAGAAACATCACCAAAGGCAAGGGAAGCAAGGGCAAAAATGAACTATTGGGACTTCATCAAGATCAAAAGCTTTTGCACAGCAAAGGAAACAGTTAACAAAACCAAAAGACAACTGACAGAATGGGAGAAGACATTCGCAAATGACATATCACATAAAGGGCTAGTATCCAAAATCTATACTTATCAAACTCAACACCCAAAGAACAAATAATCCAATCAAGAAATGGGCAGAGAACATGAACAAACATTTCTGCAAAGAAGACATCCAGATGGCCAACAGACACATGAAAAGTGCTTTACATCACTTGACATCAGGGAAATACAAATCAAAACCACAATGAGATAACCACGTTACAGCAGTCAGAATGGCTAAAATTTAAAAATCAGGAAACGACAGATGTTGGAGAGGATGCAGAGAAAGGGGAACCCTCCTACACTGTTGGTGGGAATGCAAGCTGGTGCAGCCACTCTGGAAAACAGTATGGAGGATCCTCAAAAAGTTGAAAATAGAGCTACCCTATGACCCAGCAATTGCACGACTGGGTATTTACCCTAAAGATACAAATGTAGTGATCCGAAGGTATGTGTGCACCCGAATGTTTAGAGCAGCAATATCCACCATAGCCAAACTATGGAAGGAACCTAGATGTCCCTCAACAGATGAATGGATAAAGAAGAGGTACACACACACACACACACACACACACACACACACACACACACACAGTGGAATACTATACAGCCATCAAAAGAAGTGAAATCTTGCCATTTGCAATGATGTGGATGGAACTAGAGGGTATTATGCTGAGTGAAACAAGTCAATCAGAGAAAGACAATTATCATATGATCTCCCTGACATGAGGAATTTGAAAGGCAGAGTAGGGGGTTTGGGTGGTAGAGAAGGTAAAAATGAAACAAGATGGGATCCGGAGGGAGACAAACCATAAGAGACACTTAATCTCACAAAACAAACTGAGGGTTGCTGGGGGTAGGGGGTTGCAATAGGATGGTTGGGTTAATGTCCATAACCCAACTGTCACTGGGGAGGGTATGTGCTATGGTGAGTGCTATGAAGCGCATAAGCCTGACCATTCACAGACCTGTACCCCTGGAGCAAGTAATACATTATATGTTAATTTAAAAATTAAATTAAAAAATCAGAAACTAAAAAAAAAAAAAAAAGAAGTGTCTCCAAGGGTGGGAGGCATGATTTCCTAAGGTGATGGGAGTTCCACAGGAAAGGGACCACATAAAGGAAAAGCTCTCAGAGCAACTGAAAAGAGAGCACGTTGTGAGGTTGGGGTGAGGCTGGAAAAGGTATCCACAATTAATAGAGCTGTGAATTAAGGGGGTTCAATAATTTCCCATTTAGTTGTAATGAGCAAAACGTTAGCTTTTGTGAGGAGAGAGACAACAAGCAGAGAGCTACAAAGGTGAATTCTGGGCCATATAGCAGGTCAGTACCAGTCCTTCTCAATTTCTTAAGATGTCTACACCCGTAGTGCTGATGGGTGATAACCAATTCGTATCAGCTCGACCCTGCAACAGCTCAGGGTGTCTTCAGAATTACCAAAGAATGTCCTATAATCGGCATCTCTGAATTATTAAGTGAACTCAATAGCTTCCAAGTCTTTGGAAATCGAATGTTCACAGAAAGCAAATCTGGCAATTTGCAGAGTAAGATCTTAACCATTTGCGATAAAGAGAGGCTCCCGCTCGGGGGTAGGCAGCTTAGCCCTTCCTGTGGCTTCCTTAAGGAGGGGTCACACAGAGCCAGGGAATAGTCAGCATTTAACGTCGAGGTTGTGGTCGAGAGCACAGACGGCGGGGCAATCGCACCAAAGAGGAAGTGAGGGAGCAATGGAGGAACTCGGCAGCAGACCGTCCGAGGGACGCCAAGGGCTACACCTTGACAGCTGGACTCCCCAGGGATCAGTGTCAAGTCAGAGTCCAATCCCCCTGCTTTTTGGCACAGCTCAGTGAACAGAACACACATCACCCCACGGACCGATTTATCTCAGCCAGAGGCCTCCTGAAACTTCCTCGTTTCCCCTTCGTAGAACGGGGTGAAAGGAAGAGTGGGACTCCAGGGAGCTGCTTCGGAGACACTGTTCAGGAGCAGCTCGAAAGTGCCCCGGATACCTTGCTCTAAAACTATGGCTCGGCGCAGGCATTCTGCTGGAGGAGTCACTGTACTTAACTGCGTGAGTTGTCATGAAATTAGACCTGTTCCATGATCTTGGCAGACAATGAAGGTTTGTAATATTTTGTGTTTAATGGAAGAACGCATATGGGGACTGTTGGGAAAGGCAGATTAACCTACTCTTTGACCCAGGCCAAGCAACTTAACTTTTCAGGGTCAGCAAGAGCAGGAAGACACTGTTAAAGCCATGATCGCTGAAACCAGGTGACCCATTACTCTGCCCCCAGGGTCTGAGCCTCTCTCTGAGCCTCTGTGTCGGCCTGTCGCTCAAGTTCTGTATGTTCCCTGAATAACATATATAAGACTCATAACATTTACCATGTTTCCTCTTTTTAGATCTTCTTATTATGTGGTAATTGTCACCTCTTCTCAAAAGCATGCATGAAAATCACACGCACACCAGTGGGTCTCAAGTGGGAGCGATTTTGTCCTCTAGGGGGCATGTGGCAATGTCTGGAGACATTTCTGGTTGTCACAGCTTGGGGGGAGGAGTGCCACTGGCATCTAATGACTAGAACCCGGGGAGGCCACTCACCATCTCACAGTGTGCAGGGCAGCTCCTACCACAAAAAATCATCCTGCCCCAAATGCTCACTTTGCTGAGGCTAAGAAACCCCAAGAAAGACATAAAGACACAGCACTGAACTCAACAGGTATCTTAAAATTGGGATTTTGTCTATACCTGTCCAATTAAAGAGCTACTTGGCCATGCAATTCAACAACGTGGACGGTCACAGTAAGTCAACGAAGGTACAATATTTGATTGTTGGTTTATTATGGTGACAGACCAGGGAGGAGGAAGGGCAACTCGGCTCATCTATCTCAATCGTCTAAATGAGTCAGATGAGCTGTGCGAAATCAGGGCGCTTGGAGAGAGCACTCCACTCTGTCACCAGCCACACCTGTGCCACCTTGAACCCCACCACTGAGGCTTGGGTTTCCAAGGAACACAAAATAGAAAACCTGTCTAACCCACTAGTTGGATTCAACACAGCTTCACAAGTTGTATAAGACGATAATAAGGAGGTATTTATTATGACCTGCCATTTCTCTGAAAGTGTTGCCAGGCAATCACGGATCCATGCACACCGTCCGTGCCCATCATACTCCAGCATCTCGATAGCCCGTCCAAATGAAGACTGGCTGGTTCGCTGTCCTAAGTATCTCTCGAACACGCTAACTGCTCTCCACCTCCGGCCCAGCCGCCGTCACACGCAGGGCGTTCTCTCGTCTCTCCCTGGCCCCACCGCCAGGATGCACTCTGCCTCCTGCTCACCCTCAACGCCATCCTGGGCTCCGCGCAGATGGAATGCAAATCTGACCAAGTCACCAGAAGGCGGGAAGGACAGCACCCAGCGGGAAGGGCGGAGTCACACCATAAACCAAATGTGGGAAAACGGCGGGAGGAAAGGTTGGGAGGACCGCATTAGCTGCTAGGGACGTTTTTGTTCTGATGATGAAAACAAGAAGACCGTGGTGCTATACGTTGGAAAACTGTCACATTATGCAAATGGAGAATGCTCGTGTCTACTGAAGACCATTATGACCATGTAAAAACATGAGCAAGTGTTGTGGCAACTCTTGGCATTTTCACTATTCAATCGTCCCTTTAGAAAACAGACCAAATGGCAGGCGCACAATAGGCACTTCACAAATGTTTGTTGAGTGAACAAAATGTGAGCCACTGATTTCTTACGGGAAGTCTCGTCTTGGGCAAATGAAAAAGCTCCGGAGGAAGAACATTAAATACTTGCCCCCTGGATTACATCTCAGGGTAGGCAGGAGGTACTAAGATACGGTAATACACAGCGGGGCAGAACCACGTGGCGCCAAGGAAGTGGATTCTTTGTGCTAAAAGGCAAAATGAGCTTTTGGAATTACTTAAACCAGGATGGGGGAAGCAGACGAAGAGAGCAGTGTTAGAAGAGATGTTAAGCCTTAGAGGGTTGATATGAAAAGCAATGGGTCACACTTAATAAAGAACATTCTTTTGACTTGTGACTGATACAGAGCTGCTGAATGCTGCTGCTTTATCACTCTTAAGTATGCATGAGAAACTTCTAGAGGACCCCGGGTGATTTCTTCCAACCTGAAAGCCAACAAATTCCCTCTGGAATCTTCTTTTTTATAGCCCTAAATCAGAAAATAGGCATGTGGTGATCTGTGCTTGAATAAAAGGCTAGTCCATCAGCGAATCTTCAGAGCACAAGAGGAGATGGCAGCATTAGCTTGACTCTAAGTTTATGCTTTTAGCAGGATGAGACAGCTGAATGAAAATAATTTTTAAATTGTTTGGGGATGCATCTGCCTAACTGAGGCAATAACCATTTGTAGAATGGATAGATTTTTTTTTTTTTTTAAAGTAAGGAAGCAGTTCTCACCTTTCCTCCTCCACCTTGGAAATGGCATAGAGACCTCAGATTGCAAATCAAAGGGCATCAGCACACAGTTCAAAATCTGGAAAAGGTGGTGGGGTAAAATGTCGACTGGGTGTAATGAGCACAGACTCCAGAACCTTCAGTGCGAGGAAACCTCTGCCAAAACTGGGTTACCCTTAATATCACTTTAAAAGGAAAATCACTGAGCCACGAGTGTCTACAAAAACGAGCATTAGTAACTTACCAGTGTTTCAGTTGTCATTTCAAGGCAAGTTAATGGCAAAACTAGAGAAAGCCATCATAAGATTCCTAGAATGTTTACCGGTAGGGACCCTGATAATTTTCTAATTCAGGTCCTCTTTTTTTTTTTTTCCTCCCAACGCATCGGCATGAAAGTGTAGGGCTTCCAGATTAGCCCAGTGGCCCCCAGCTGATCCAGGACCCACCCTGGCAACAAGAACCAGGACCTCTGTATTTACAACTCCTGTCCACTCTCCACTCCTTTCTTTAAATAAAATATATATTTTCTTAGTTGTGTGTTTTTTTTGTTTTTTTTTTTTTTTGTTTTTTTTTTAATGTGGAGAGGGCATTTTGGAGGACAGGAATTCCAGACAGATAACTGTCAGACTAATTATAAATACTGATGATTCTTAACTTTGTGCCTGCTTCTCTCCAATTTTAAAGTAGCATGTATAATTTCAGCAGTGAACGTCAGGTCAAAGACAACTCCGTAAAGTAGGAGATGGCAGGACGACTGCAATGGACCATCTCAAAACACCACATCTTACAACTGGAAAATAGATGTCCAAACACGAACACTGCGGTGAGCTAAGGCTGCTGCCTGCCGGCTCCCTGCAGGCGGCATTCAGAGTCTTCAGGAGTAGTACTCATTCCTCAAAAACATCTTTTCTCTCTCTCTCTCAAAAATAAACTCAATCTGGAATCTGGATTTGCCGGTCCGTCATTCACCTTGAAACCTTGACTCCTACTTTAAAAGAGGAAAAGCCCTTGAGCTTTGAGTCTGTGGTGTCCTGCCGACCCCCGAGCAGAGTCCAGGCAGTGCCTGGCACTCAGTAAGCCCAAAGCCCCCGGTAAATATCTAAGGAGTATTTGAGTCAACAGGCAGGAGAGAAGCCACTGGCAGAAGACCCCCTGGCATCACCTTGTGTTAATCGGATAATGTGCGACATTCTGTCCCGCCACGAAGTCTGAGGGAGATGCACACCCTCTTTTCCAGAAGCAAACCGGCTGCACCCCAAAGTGCCCTGCAGCATTTTCTCCGGAGAATCCACTAGCCCCACGCTCAGATCGCGGAGCAGCCCTGCCTCGCCGCCAGTTCTATTCTCCTTCTTGCCGCATATCTGACCTAAGGTTGAGCGGGCAAACCTGGGCCCCAGGAGCCCCGTTTCTCAGCCCTGGCCAGCGAGGCGGCGGCAGGACTCAGCCTCTGGCCGTGAACGCCGTGTCCACCGCGCGGGGCAAAGGAACGCGGGCTTCAGGGCTGGGGGCTCCCTTTCTAGGGTGCAGCCGAGTTTCTAAGCAGGTGACGCTCGGGGGTGACGCCCAGGACGCCTTCCACCACCCTAACCCCCGACCGAGGACCTCCGGGGAGACACTGGTCCCGTCAACCCCAAGCTGTCCCCTCCCAGGCCGGCCAAGTGGCGCCCCCTGTCGCCCGTGTGCGCGCCGGGACACTCACCGCGTAGTGCAGCTGCGGTTTCTGGCGGTGTACCGGGTCCCCCATGTCGCCACTGAGAAGGAGTGACAGGCCCCTGAGCACAGCCTGGGGTCGCGGCGCCTCTCCGAGGTCCCCCTATTTCACCGCCATCCCGGGCCAGCCCCCGGACGCGAGCCCCGTTCCCCGCGCCCCCAGCGCGCCGCAACGCCCGCAGGCACCAGCGTCCCGCCGAGAGGCTGACAGGGACCGGGAGGAGGTGGCGGCCGCGGCGTAGAGGAAGGAGAGGGAGGTGGAGGAGGAGGAGGGCGAGGAGGAGGAGAGGAGGGGGAGGAGGTGGGGGAGGAGGAGAGGGGAGCGGCCGAGTCCGATGGGATGGGCGGGTGCTTAATTCCTTCCGCTCCTGGCGGGCTCCTGGCGCGGCAGCCACCGCAGCCGCCAGCTGCTGGGGGCTGCAGCGACGGCGCGCGCCCACGACAGGTGTCAGGGCGGCCGGCGCTCCTACCTCCTGCCCCGCCACCCCTGCCAGGCCCGTGGGAGCCGCGCTGCCGGCGCCGGGGCTGCTGAAGCCCTCAACACCAGCGAGAGGGCGAGCTTGGGTTTCCAAGAAAGAGCGACTTTCGCTAACTTTGAAAGGGGTGTGGGCCTGTCGCTGGAAGGCGATTCGGAACCCGCTGCGGCGAGGGCGGAGTTTTGGTGTTCGGAAAGCCCTCCTTTGCGAGAGTCTCGACGGCGGGAACCCCGGAGAGGGCAGGCCTGAGAGGGGCCAAGTAATGCAGCTCGGGGGAGCTGAAGAAGGCCTGAGGAAGGCCCGGCCGGCTGCCGGCCTGACCGCGCCACTTTGGGTAAACTGAGTCCCAGAGAGCTTGCGGGACCTGGGCCTGTCTGAGGAACCCCGCGGGAAGCGGGAGTTGCGTAAGAACCTGCCGGGACGCAGCGGCTGGTGTGGGTCCCGGGCTGCACCGGAGTTGGGGGCTGGGGTCGCTGCTTTCTGTGCCTTAGTTCTGAGGTGCACATCAGAAAAGGGCACAGCAAGAATCTGGAAACAGAAGAAACGTATACTCCTTGCAAATGCTGCCAGATGAACCAAATAATTTTTAGAACACACTGGAGGTTCACACCACTGAAAACTGGCCTCCGCTGTACAATCCCTTGTGGAAGGGTGCACTTGGTAACACCCCAGAGGTCCCTCCCTCGGCCTGGCATTCTGTGATTTACCTGAGGTTCCCCACAAGCTAAGTCCAGACAAAGGCAGGGTCTGGGGCCAGTGTGGAGACTCCAGACCCAGTGAAATCCATCCGTCAAAGCCCAAGACCGGTAGCTACCCAGGGAAAGGCGGGTTTCTGGGTGGCCTGTCTCCATTCTTCAGGGTACCCACGGCGCTGGACTTGGCCAGGAGCACTTCCTGCGCTCTGTGTGGGTGCACCAGGTGGGAATAAGGGAAATAAGATGTGTCCCCCGTGTCTGAACCCTTACAATTCAGTTGGATGAACCACCCAACTAATAATATTTTGAAAACAATGGCATCATAATTGTAAATATGGACATTGTAAAAACAACAACAACCAGGAATGTGAAGCCAGGGGCACAGGTATCCTGAGGAATAGATAATCCCATGACCATTCATCTTTCTGGAAAGCTCTAAGATTACATTTGCTAAAGCTGATTACAACCTTGCCCTCTGATCCAGGAATTCCACTCCCAGACGCATAGAGAAATGGGTGCCAATGGCTTCCTCACCTACGAGGATATTTAAAATCCTCAGGTAGATTTGCTAAAATGAAAACAATCAAGATGCCCATCAACAGCTCCTCAATGGACCAATGGTGGTCTGTTCATATAATGGGATATTACTCAGCAATGAACAGAAGAGAATACTGACACACACAATGACATGGATTATTCTCACAAATGTTGAAAGAAGTCATACACAAAATAGGACACAGTGTATGATTCTATTTACTTATTCCGGAATTGAAATTCAAACGTTGAACTGAAATAGGCAGCTGTGACCAACTTATGGTTACAGAAGCCACAACAGGGATAAATAAACAAGGAAATAAATATAAACAAATGAATATCTATTACCAAGATAGGGAGTTGGTACTGACTGGGAAGGGGGCACAAGGGAACCTTTCGGGGTGCTGGAGAAGTTCTGTATCTTCATCGGTCAGACACCTTACCCAAGGACACCCACATGGAAAATCTCACTGAGCACTCCAGTTCAGATTCCTGTAATTTACACCCTTTGCTATGTGTATTTTATACTGTAGTAACATAAAAATAAGCTTTAAACCAGTGCCCTGTCCCAAACAGGAACTTATGACCAGCGTGTTGCCGCCTGTCTTGAAAGAAAGTCCACGTCACCATTCACCGCAGTCCCACCGCAGTCCCCCCGCAGTCCCCCCGCAATCCACGCTGCACAGATCTCCTTCCGCTCTGCTGCCTGGGAGACCAGAGCTCGCCTGCTCACCTTGGAGGCCCTCCCTGCTTCCTCACACCTCCAGGCAGAGCTGGAAAAATGATATGCTCAAGTCCCCTCTTCACTTCGGCTCTGCTCTGCTGCGGAAAGCAGCCTTAGAGCTCTGGCAGCGAAGACCCGTGGGATAAGGCAGAGAACTAGCATCGGCTTCGCCACGCGGCATCTTTCAGAGAATGAAGCCGGGACCCGTTTAGGGACCTTCGCTTCACCGTGGTCCATTTAGAAAGCTGAACTCTCCAGCTTTAAGATTTCTCTCTCTGTCATACTGGCCACTGAACCTCCAAAGCTAAAAATCCTTTGCCCTACAGAAACGGGTTCATTATTAATATACATAAACAATACAAGGTATGTCCCTGGATTTAAAAACCTGAACCGTGGGGTGCCTGGGTGGCTCAATCAGTTACGCCTCTGCCTTCAGCTCAGATCATGATCCTGGGGTTCTGGGATCGATTGAGCCCTGCCTGCATGGGGCTCCCTGCTCAGTGTGGAGTCTGCTTCTCTCTTTCTCTCTGCACCTCCCCCAACTTGTGCATGCTCTCTTTCAAATAAGTAAATAAATTTTTTAAAAAACACCTTAACAACAGTGCTTTGATCATTACCCCTGAGTAAGGCACCCCCATGTTAAATTGGCTCACCTCACACTGCTGGGGTGCCACCTTTGAAAAATGTGTTGTCACGAAACAGCATTATCGTAAGCCAGAAAAACTCCATCATTCCCGAACTGCGTGCTTACATTCTAGGAATGACTTCTGCCTGCTGGCATATTTCTTGCTAAATTGTCATTGCTAAGTCAGAGTTAAATTCTTAAGTGCAACAGGGCTGCTTTTCCGTGTTTGAAAGGTCTGGGGAGATAAGACAAAACATTTGAGAAAGGAAAGGATCGATTCATGCTGCAAGACACGAAATTCACCTCAGAGAGAATGCCACACCTTTTCAGTTCTCAGTCTGCTCGTTCAAGACTCAAGACGGGACCTAGAAGATTGTGCCAAACTTGAAAAGTCCTATTAAGTCTTAAACAATTTGAATTCCACACATTATTTCTATTTGAATATAGTTCAAGGCATAGTTTAAACACCGCTCCAATCAAAAAGTCTTATTTGCACACCTCTGCTCCTAAGCATCCTCTCCATGGTGTTTATTTATTCACTCGGTCACTCATTCAGTAAATATTTTTAAGGGCATACAATTTGCCGGTATTGTCCTAGGTCATTTAGACTACATTTTAACATGGCAGGTGGTTTCAAAATTCCGATCTTTGTCTGTTGGGTGACCATGGGAGATGACCCCAAGCACACGAACCCTCCCCTAGGGGAGGCTGAAGTTCATGCCGCTTGCTCATTATGTTAAGAGACGGTGTGGCTAATGTTCTCTTTTGGTTAGTCACCTTTTCAAAAAAATAATACATTGCTCTGATGTTTATCATTTCCCCCAGAGAGGACTCAGAAATCATCTCTAGGAGTTCCTCTACCAGCATCACTTTTAAGATAAACATGTGTCATCCTCACAGTGGAATTTCCTTGTCTTCCTGCCCCTTGAACATTCCAGCATTTTCGGGACTAAGGGCGGTCCTCGCCACCACAGCACACTGAAATTAAAACCCCTGTTGGCCTTCACTCTGCCTGCCTATAAGCTGAGTCGACATTTTCCACACTTGGTGCCAGCCCAGGGGTGATGAGTTTTTCAGGAAAACTTTACCCAAGCCCATGGAAGCAAATTCAGCTTCAGAGTTTAGGAGGAGCTCAGGGCCATCTGGGCACTAAAACCTATGCAGGCTGGCAGGAGAAGGCCCCGCTTGGAGGCCCTGCCCTGTCGCAGAGTAGCTCTGAGACCCTCTTGGGTGGGGGGACCCCTTCCCTAAAACCCAGTGCCCATACTCTTCCATCCTACTGTTTTGTCAATCCACCTGCTAGAGTACCTTCCAAATTTTGAATTTAAAAAATTGATAACATACAATGTGTAGCTTAATGAATTTTTGCAAAACATATGCCCATGATCACCATCACTGAAGTCAACAGAGAGAATACCGCTGGTGTCTCAGAGAGTCCCAAGTCCCTCGGCTATATTGTAACGCCCTCTCCCGGTGGCAGACACTGCCCTATATTTTATGGACTTGACTTCTCTGCTTCCCTTTTATAGCAGGGCTTCTCGATCCTAGCACTGTTGACATTTGGGAACCAATAATCTTCCACTCCCCCACCAGCTTTATTGAGATATAATTAACATATAACATTATTTAAGTTTAAATATTTATTTAAATAATTACCAGAATAAGATGAGTTCATACTTCTATCACTTCACATAGTTACCATATCTTGTGTGTGTAGTGAGAACATTTAAGACCTATTCTCTTAGAAACTTTCAAATATACAACATACAATTGTTAATTACAGTCACCGCACCACACACTGGATCCCTAGAACTTCTTCATCTTATAACTGGAAGGAAATTTGTACGATTGAACCATCATCTCCTCATTTCCTCCACCCAGGCAACCACCACTGTACTCTCTGTTTCTATGAATTTGCTTGTCTTTTTTTTAGATTCCACATATAAGTGAGATCACCAATATTTGTCTTTCTCTGACTTATTTCACTTAGCATAATGGCCTCGAGGTCCGTCCATGTTGTTGCCAGTGGTAGGAGTTCCCTTTGCTGTGGCTGAAATATGTGTACATACACACACACACACACACACACACACGAGAGGGAGAGAGAAAGAGAGACAGAGAAAGAGACAGGGAGAGATGGGGGTCAGGGAGAGCTGTTACACTTTCCTTATCCATTTAGCTACAGACATATACTTAGGCTGTGTTCATATCTTGGCTATTGTAAATAATACTACAATAAACATGGGAGGGCAGGTATCTCTTTGAGATCCTAACTCCAGTCCTTTTGGACATACATCCAGAAGTGGGATTGCTGGATCATACAGTAGCTAACGAACCTCCATCCATTTTCCACAGGGGCTGCAGCAATCTCCATTCCTGCCAACAGTGTGCTAGGGTCCCCTTTCTCCCCATCCTCGCCAACACTTGCTATCATGTGTCTTTTTGATAAAAGCCACGCTGACAGGTGACATGATATCTTTGTGTGGTTTTGATTTGTGTTTCCCTGATGATGAGTGATGCTGACCACTTGTTCATGTGTCTCTTGGCCATCTGTCTGTCTTCCCTGCAAAAATGTCTATTCCAGTCCTTTGCCTGTTTTTACACTGGACTGCTTGGGTTTGTTTTGGTTTTGGTTTTGTTCTTGAGTTATTTCGCTGTTAACCCTTCATCAGATACATGGTTTGCAGATATTTTCTCCCATTCCTTCTACCTTTTCATTTTGTTGATTGCTTCTTTTGCTGGGCAGAAGCTTTTTACTTTGATGTTATCCCACATGTTTATTTTTGCTTTTGTTTCTTGTAGCTTTGGTATCATACTGACAGTTCTTGACTGTGGAGGCTGTCTTCTACCCACTAGACGCCAGCCTTATCTCCCTCCACCAACTGTGACAACCACAACTGTCCCCAGATATTGACTAATACTCCCTGGGGTGGGGAGCAAGATCACCCCTGTTTTGACTTTATACTTTATTATATATTATACTTTATACTTTATTACATGTGCTTCTTTCACTCAGTATTGTTTTAAGGCTCTTCCATGGCGTAGGTAGACATAGTTGGTTCATACCCACTGCTGTCCAGGATCTCACTGTGTGTGTTTACCACTGTTCATCTTTCCAAGTGTGATGGACATTTGTGTCCTTGCCAGTCTGGGACTACTGAAAGCCATACTGCTTGTATATCCTTCCACAAACCTCCTTGGGCACAAGCACATGCATTTGTGTAGGGTGCAGATCTAGAAACGGACTTGCTAGGTCATAGGTATGCATGTCTTTAACTTTATTGGACAGTGCCCAATAATTTTCTGAACTCATTGTACCAATTCGAATCTTTATTTACACTACAGTATAAATAGACTGAACATAGTTTATATAAAGACTGAACATAGTTTAGAGTTGTCTCTCTTCTAGGTTTTCTCATGGGGCTACAAAGATACAATTCAGGAAATCAAACTCTAGGACCAGGAAGGAGAGATGGGGAAGAAGCTTAAGGTCCTCTTCATCCCAAATCACATGTATCCCGTAAGTGAAGACTTGACTAGCCCTGCTCACATCATGCCATTGCTGACTCTGTCCACACATACAGTTAAAGCGATGGATACGTCAGCTATGCCTTTGGGGAAAGACATTTTATTTTGCAGGTCAGTATACTGGGAGCGGGGAGGGACGGCACAGTATCTCAGCAACCCAACTGGAAACACAAGTGCCACTTATGGAATTACCATTTTGTTCCACGGCCACAATTTCTCCCCTTCTTCTTAACTCTAACATGGATGTGTAGTTGGGAGGGACCCAAGGAAGAATAAAGGATCCTATTCCTTGCTCCAGGTAAGCTAGAGAGAGACAACCCCCAGCCTGAAGACACACCCTGTCCGAAGAACAGCAAATGAGGAATTCCTGGGGGTGCTGGGAATGGTGCCTGGAGCTGTGATGACAAAGGACAGAGAAGAAAGAGAAGAGTGGCCTGGCAACCCCTCCTCCTACTGCGTTCAGCCTTGATCCCTCCTACAAAGAATATCAAGAAGTTATACGTCGTGATGAGCACTGGGTATTATATGCAACTCATGAATCATTGAACATTACATCAAAAACTAATGATGCACTGCATGTAGTGGCCAATTGAATTTAAATTTTAAAAATTAAAAAAAAAAGTGATATATCAGCCAGAACTGACAACGTGATGATTTGTGAATGCAGGGGGGAAAGCCAAGGGAGGGACGGTGAGGATCAAGTGATCATGAAAACAGGTTCAGCTTGGTATGACTGGTTTGTCCTTTTCCTGCCATTTTGATATTCTCCCTGAAGAACTGCTGCATTCGATATCAGGGAGCCAGGGAAAGGGCCCTTCAAAAGTATCCACAGAGAGACGTTTCTAAAATAAAATTTCTATTCAAGCGTCAGTAGGCAAAAAGAGGAGGCTGCAATCCCTCTGGTTATGGGTTCCCCCCAAAAAGAGTGTGAGATTAAGGAAATTGCTTTTCATTATATCCGTCATCTAATGTTAGTCTATTGCCTTTGCTCGACCTATTAGGACGCCCTCTCCCCACGTGGTGCCGCAGCACGGAAAGCCCGCAGGACGCTCCTGGCTGCCCTAGGGCTGCAGGTGTGGGGGCTACTATTTGGAGCGATAACAATCCCACTAATTATTGAGCTCACACGTCACTGGTCCTTTGTTCAACTGGATGCTTTGCGAATAGCAAATCTGGATCCTTGGAATCACAGTATGAGGAAAGTATGATTATCCCCCATTTTATTCATGAGGGTGATTAACTTGCTCTGCACATCTGGTAAATGGCGAAGTCGAGATGTAAATGAAAGATGGGTCCATATCTCCTTGCGGACCATTCCGATACATTTCCATGTAGAGACTCTCGTTGATAAGTCAGACTCATCTATGAGATTACTATGGGGGCTTCTTGCAAAACGGGGTTGGACACCACCAGTGTCCCAGCCATATCTCTGAGGCCAGTAGTTCTTTTTCCCCACAAAGGGACACTTGGCAATGCCTGGAGAGATTTTTGGTTGTCACAAAATGTGTATGTGGGTGGGGGTTGCCACTTGTGGCCAGTGGGGAGAAGCCTGGGCTGTTGCCAACCGTCCTACAATGTGTAGAATGTCCTCCCCCCAAACAAAGAACTATCTTGCCCAAAATGTCAAGAGTGCCAAGGTTGTTAAACCTTCCACAGACCTAAGAAACCCATCCTTTAATAATTTCTACTTAGTAGCGCATCCCACACCAACAACAACTTTTCTCTCAGTGGAGTGGGTAACATTTCACCCAAGAAAACAAGGAGAAATATCCCGAGAGCAGAAGAGTAGGGCTGAGCAACGGGACTTACCCACAAGCGGCTCTCCAGGCAACATGGCACGTTGAAAGGCTAGCAGGTCGAGTAAAAACTGGCTATTTGTGTGACCCAAACAGACAGCTATAGAGTCCTTTGGAGCACTTGACGAGTCACGCAATGAAACCACTGTTGAAACCTCAAAAACGCCTCATTTCAGAGGCTCCGCAATATTAGGAATGATGGCACCTGGCATAACTCTCGTCCCTAGAACTTTCAAAGCAATTTCACATGGAACGGTGTCTGTCCCCCTCCTTAACCTATTTTGTGATTATGATTTTCATTTTTCATAGGGAGCGGGACATATAAGGCAAATATTAAGAATATGTTGCCAGAAGTGTAATAAAATGAGGAGACAGAATGCCCTTCGCTTGCCAAGTCGCCTAAACCTGTTTGTAGCCCATTAATCCACCAAACAGGGAGGATAGGCCAGAGAGTTCCTGATCTCCACGAAATGCTTGAATCAGAAAGATTGAGCACCAACAATTCAACAGGGCCTTTACCACCTTACTGCGCGGTCAGAGCCAACCAAAGAAAGCTGTTCCAAGCTTAATTTCTTGATTTGTTTTCTTTGGGACCATGCTTTATAAAAGTGGCTCTCAACTAGGGGCAAGGCAATTTTGTCCCTCAGGGCATATTTGGCGACTTCCAGAGATTTTGGGGGGGAGGGTCAAAAGAGGGGGTGGGGACATGATTGCTACTACTATTTATTGGATAGATGCCAGGGATGCTGCCAGACATCCCTCAACAAACAAGATGCACACCCCCCCACACACACACACACCGACTCCCGCCCCGCAAACACACAGATGCACAGCCAAGAATGTCCTGGCCCTCAGTACCAGTAGGGCCAAAGTTGAAATCCTACATTATAGATAAAGTTGTTCCAGCCAAAATAATTTTAATACAGCAGAATCTAAGCATTGGACTAAGGCTTTTTCATTATTTCAATTTTAGCTGCCATCCTTGTTCACGTTCATAAACACAGCATATAGGGACAGATATGACCTGGAGAGATGATAAGATTTCTTCTCCCTTTCAGCAGAACACAGGACAAGAGGAAAAGACATTAGAAATAAATGGCTAATCAGTGTTTCTGAGAGTATGGTCTTTAGGACTACATACATTAAAATCACTTGGCAGGGGATATTAAAAAAAAAATTGTGAGGACCTCCCCAAAACACAATGACTCAGAAACTCTTGAAGCACCACCTCGGGATGGACATTTTTAGCAAGATCATTTGACTCTTATCACGTACAACAACACAGTTGGAAAGCCACTGATGCCAGGGTAGTAAAACACAGAAACCAATGCCCAGAAAGGGCAAATGACTTGTTCAAGGTCATGCAGCTAGCATAAGACAACATCAGAACCCATCCGGCCCTCTGGATTGAATGTTAGAGGAATGTAGAAAACATTCCTAACTCCATGACTAACAAGCCAGAATCAGATCCATTTGTAGTTATTAACGAGTAAATGAACATAACATTTGGCCCAGTTCACCACAACCTAGAGCCTGCTAAGTGACTTGCTACATTTTTCCTGTGGTTTTGTCAAGTTTTCTCCCCACTGTCTTTGTGACTAACGGTAAAAAGAATGCTACACATGACTTCTTTCAAAGCTCTTAGGATAACTGATCTCCATTAAACTTTAATTTTTCAAAACCATGGAATTCCTTTTTCTCACATGAACATGTCAAAAAATGACAAATGTGTATAAATCACACAAATTATTAGTCCTTTTAGATTTTCCAACGGGAAAATCCCTTCAGAGTCTACTGAAAAACCTTCCCACCTAGAAACAATTCCGTTTCCCATCTTAGCTAAATAAAGTTGCCAGCCACTATTCTCCTATGGTTGATGGGAGAGTTTGAGATTTGGAACAAAGGAAAGTTGGTTTGTACATCATAACAGACTATGTAACAACTTCAAGGCTCTCAGTCTGCATTTCTGTAACTCCCATTTTTACAGTGGAATGATCAAAAGAACAATGAAAATTCAGTCTGTGAGAGCTAAAGAAGGCCATGGAGACAATGATGAATGATTTGAAGGGACACCATGTGTAAGAAAGGAAAGCCTTGTCAGTTTTCTCCAGAAAGCTGGACAAGACTCAAGAGGGGAAATTAGGAAGACTTGGATTTTGGCTCAACATAAGAAAAAACTTTCTACATTTAACCTGGCAATTCCACTCCCAGGTATATAACAAAAAGGAATTAAAACATATGTCTGCACAAAAACTTGTGCATTTGTGTTCATGGTGCCATTATTTATAATAGCCTAAAATGGAAACCATTCAAATGCCCATCAACTGAATGATGGATAAACAAAATGTGGTCTATCCACATTCCATACAATGGAAGATTATTTGACCATAAAAAGGGATGAAATACTGTTATATGATAAACCATGGATGAACCTTAAAAACATGATGCTAAGTGAAAGAAGCCAGTCACTAAAGACCACATAGATCACATGATTCCATTTATCAGAAATATCCCCAGAATAGACAAATCCACAAAGACCAAAAGCAGGTCCGTGGTTGTCTAGGGCCGGGGAGGTGAGAGGATGGGGAGTTGAAGAGATGAGAGCCCGAATTCGGTACAGGGTTTCTTTGCAGGGTGAGGAAAATGGTCAAAAACTGATTGTGCAGATGGTTGCACGACTCTTGAGTGTACTGAGGTCCAGCTGGAGGAAACGTGAATCTGATCTCCATAAAGCTACTGGAAAGAAAGAAAGGGGCACCTGGGTGGCACAGTCAGTTAAGTATCTGACTCTTGATTTCGGCTCAGATCATGATGTTGGCGTCGTGACACCAAGCCCTGCATCAGGCCCCATGCTCAGCGGGGAGTCTGCTGGGGACTCGCTTTGTCCCCCTCCCCCCCCCTCCCCATCTTGCATGTGTATGTGTGCACACTCTCAGGTAAATAAATATATTTTTTTTAATTTTTATTTTTTATAAACATATATTTTTATCCCCAGGGGTACAGGTCTGTGGATCACCAGGTTTACACACTTCACAGCACTCACCAAAGCACATACCCTCCCCAATGTCCATAATCCCACCCTCTTCTCCCAAACCCCCTCCCCCCAGCAACCCTCAGTTTGTTTTGTGAGATTAAGAGTCACTTATGGTTTGTCTCCCTCCCAATCCCATCTTGTTAAATAAATATTTTTAATAAAAAGAAGGAAAGGAGGGAGGGAAGGAGGAGGTCTTCATAATAAATGGAGTGCTGCCAGAGAAGACAGGCAGCTATCCCAGGATGAGGTGGTTTCTTCTCCGGGACAACATTTAATAAGCCGAGCCCGGAGAGCCTCAGCTGGAGAGCTGCGCTACGTGAGAAGTTTCACTGTTGCACCTGCGACATTTCATCCCTTTCCTGTTTCCCTGACTACGACACGAGTGGCTCCAGGCTAAAGATGGGTTTCTATTAGTTTTTTCAGTCCACTCTCTCATCCAGCCTTTCAACACTAACTGAAGGCAAGGCCTTGTGCGACTTGTCTCAGTAAGAGTTGCTTCTTGCCTGAGGCAGAGTTCCCCAGAAACAGACACTAAGATAAGGATTCATGTGCAAGTGATTTATTAAGGACACGTTCCCAGGAGAAATCGGTAAGGGGCAAGCGTGACAGGGTAAGACAGGGGAGGAAGCCAAGTAACGGTGTGATTTCTGGCCAAGTCCCCGTCTCAGCCTGGTCCTGGGGGGCGGGGGGAGGGGGAGTTCCGGAGTGTCGATTCCATCTCAGAGTTGTCTCATCTCAAACCAAGGGAGCTGAGCTTTAACACTCTCACACCTGCCAGTCATGGGCTATGGGATGCCCCAGGGTGATGTAAAGTCGCAGGCACTTCCTGTTCTTTGTGGGTGCAGGGAAACTGCTCGAGAATCCCAAGGGATGTCCTCTGAAGTTCACAGATGTTGGTCATTAGAAGCAAACCACATAGAAGCTGGGGGATGGGCCAGGCACACAAAACTGATAACAGATCTGTGATATTCTGGGCAAAGCACCAATAGCAAGTATGCACTGCACATTCTGGTTGAAAACTTGTTAAGCCCTAAAGGCTGTTTAGGACTCTGTTCCTATGTGCAGAGGTCCTGAGCAGGGTGGAAACTTGTAGCCTCCAAAGTATCTCCAGCAGGATGAAGTATGAGCCGGTTTTCGAGGCTTGGCACTCCCGCTCACCCTCTTCCTTGCTCATAGTCCCAGGGAATTTCTCAGCAGCTTCGCTATCCCCCGTTGTCATTTCACCACTTACTAAGTTTGGGTAGATTCCCAAAGCTGCCAATCCACAGAACCATCCAGGACTGGGTTACCTTACTTACTGGATTGATTTCCTTTTGCCAAATTATAGATCATCACAAACATATTTAAGCTGTTGATTCCTAACAACACAGTTAGATGTTCTCTGTTTCATCAATCATTTTACGACATCACTGACTGGTTTCCATATTTTGGGCGGGGGGGGGGGTGTAGAGATTATACAAATGAGTGTGCGCATCCCTGCGTGTGCCTGTGTGCGTGTATATGTGTGTGGAGACAGAGAGAGAGAGAGAGAGGTTAGAGCAGTGCCAGGCATATATATAAGCTCTATATCAATGTTTACTGTCATCACACAGGTAAGGTCAGGTTATATGGTGAGGTCTTTGTCCTCAAAATTGTTCTGCTGGGGTCCCTGGATGGTTCGGTTGGTTGAGCATCTGCCTTCAGTTCAGGTCATGATCCCAGGGTCCTGGGATGGAGCCCTGCGTCCCTCTCCCTGCTCAGCAAAAGTCTGCTTCTCCCTCTCCCTCTGCCTGCCGCTTCTCCCTGCTTGTGCTCTCTCTCTCTCTGTCAAATAAATAAATAAAACCTTTTAAAAAATGGTTCTTCTGCCAAAGAACATGCAACAATTTTGTTTCCCTATTTCAATTTTGAAAAATGGCTTCTGTTTCACCTTCCCCTCTGATACTTCCTACTAGCACTTTCTGCTCCCACTTCCTCTGAGGTTACCATACAAGATGGGGTTAATGATAAAACTCCTCAGTACTGAATAGAAAGGGAGTAAATATTAGGTAGACTGAAAAACAAAAGGAGGGGGGTAGGGCAGAAACAAAACGAGCTCCCAGAAACTCTTAATGCATATTTTTGGCAGTGAGGAGACAGCCAGAGGGCTTTACTCCAGAGTTTGGTTTTGTTTGTATCTGTGAAAGTGCACAAGGTGAAATACCATAAATAGAGGAGCTTCTGGACCACTTTCTATTGCTAATATTTTCTTTTCCTCTGACGTCTGTCCCTAGCATCTCTGTTGATGGTGAGCACTTAATAAATGCATGATGACTGATGTTAGGAAGTATTACAAGGGCCCAAACCATTCTAGCAGGAGCATAAGCATTCCAGAAAATCCCAGAAAATACCAAAGGTGAAAAGTTATCACTCAGTGAATTTATAGAAGCCTGAAGAGAAAGCACGTGCTCTTCAACGCTATTTGTCTGGTTTGGTTTGGTTAGTTCTAAAGGAACAAATGAGGGGAGATGTTTGTCTCCAATCTGGCATAGGAGTCAGTAAAAATGGTTTTTATGTTTCTGAATGGTTGAAAGGAAAACCAAAAGGAGTATTAGGTTTCATGACATGTGCAAATGACAAAAATCTCCAATTTCAGCATTCATCATCAATAAGGTCTCGCTGGAGCATAGTCACGCCCGCTCATGTACACATTTGTCTATGGCCGCTTTTGATGCCCTAACATACCTGGTCTTTTCCCCAAAATGTCCACTGACCTCTGACTTGTGGGTTTCGTTCAGTCTGCAGAAGGCATCCCACCCCCATTTCTTTTAGAATAATATACACCATAACTAGAAACAAACATTCCCTTATTTCATTTGTATTTACTCTCCTCCAATCAGCTGTCCCTCCCGCCGACTGGGATTTGCGGTCTCATCAAAAAGAAAGTTTTCCCTGTGCCCTCATCCGGCAAGTTTAATCCTGATCTTAGACACATGCTGCTCCTTAATATCCCTCCCTCCACAACTGAACTGGGTTCACACCCATCTGCACTGGATTCAGTTACATGCCATGCCACACGTTCTGAGACCAGAAAAGCAGAAGATTCTAAAACAACCATGTCTATATTTGGCCCTCAGAGTCGGGCCGTTTTGCCCTGCCTTAAAAACCCTAGGCCGCTCACAGGAAGTAACCTCAGATTGTTATTTCTTTTTATGACCTAAACGTTGTATCAGGCTGTGACTTTTAGGTCATGCCATACCGTAAAGACAAATGTGTGTACATATAAAATTTTCAGACTAGCCAAGATTCTGGAAGGTCACTAGAACCCAACCCATTTTTTACAACTAGCCCAATGCCAGCAGCACCCTCTTTACATTCTGAACATTCCAAGATGTGACCATCCACCTTCGTGGCTTCTGGCCAGGGGAGGTGCCCTTTGAAATTCTAGGTCACACATTAGACATGAGTCCTTTGTTTTCAAGGGTCAGTGAACCCTTCAGCCTGTAACACCGCATCACAGCCACCACCTCCCCCCGCCCTTCCATTTCCCCTTTGCCTGTACACCTCCCACTAGCTTCTCTGGCTCCCCAGGACCTTACGGACCGCCCCCCCCAATAGGAGGCACTGCAGGCCTTTTGGTCGGACCTCTGCTAGACCACTCATCTAGTCTGTTTTCTCCTAAAACACTGTTCTCCTTGACGGCAGGGGCTGTTCTTGTTATCTTCGTACCTCCAGGACCTGGTCCTGTGCCTACCAAACAGCAACCACTGGAGAACTAGCTGCTGAGTGCTGTTATTATGTATGAGTCCACGAGATTAGAACAATCAACACTTAGTAATGACAATACCAGCAAGTCTACAAAGAACACAAACCAGAATCCGCTACGATGGCAGTGATCGCTCTCTGGAGTAATCTGATAATTTATCCAATACAATCGTTTTCCTTGGTTCCAGTTTGGACTTCCCCTGCCCTCATGGTCCATGCTGCAGACAGCTCTCAATTATCATTAGGACACTGTGACAAGCAACAGAAGAGCAAAAGCCTTTAAAATCACAATCCTGGCTTTTAGGAAGGAATTCGCCATTTCTCTAGAAAAGTTGAGTCCCCAGGAACTTCCAGGGACATTGTCCAACCTCAGGGCCACCATTTTAGGTTATAGAGTAGCTACATTCAAGTCCCCCCCCCCCATAAAGGAATTCAGCATGAGCAAGAGGCAGATGCGGCTCACAGAACAGGAGAGCTTCCTAAAGACATATCAGTCCACGCAGGGGTTAGTAGGCAGGATCTCTGCTTCGGTTTCTCACGCAACAAGGGGAATCCACTCCAAATCCTGCCAAAAGGCCGAGTTTTGAGAACAGCCCATCCCATCTTGACACATTTATCTCTGTTCATCTCTGGAATCAGACACTGCAAGATGGACTAACACTGAGGGGCCACCATGGGGCAGGACAATTTGCTTCTCCTAAGACGGGGCTCTCCAAATGT
This sequence comes from Mustela nivalis, assembly GCF_964662115.1. NCBI lineage: Eukaryota > Metazoa > Chordata > Mammalia > Carnivora > Mustelidae > Mustela > Mustela nivalis. The sequence goes on along the minus strand of NC_139040.1, from coordinate 125,687,162 downwards.
TTTGACTCACAAAGCAAGGAACCCACTTGGCTTCTGACCACAGGAGCTTGGCAATGGCACCCTTGCTCCAAAGCCCTCAGTCCCCAACCGCACTCTCCTCTGGGGACTGCTAAGGGAAAAAAAACAGAAGGAACGGGGAAGTTACCTCCCTGATCAGGAGTAACCCAAACACGGCCGAGGCGGTGGGCGTCACTTGGCTTTCTACAGCCAGATCTCCATTTCCACAAAAATGCAAGTCAGGCAGTTTTCGGTGGCTTCTCTTCAACTGATATTTGGGTATTTTTTTCTCAAAAAATTGTCCTTTCAAGTGTTATACCAGACCTGGGAGGCCTCAGCAACATAATCTAAATCTTCTGAGATTCCTATAAACAGTCAGCTCTGGTTCCTTCTCATGACTTGCCAGTTGTTTTCTTTCTTTTGGAGGATGGTAATTTTAAAAATCTCGTGAATGTCTACACATATGTACTCAAATATATACACACACGTGGTAATATATATCTTTATACACATATACATATATAGTCACAAGTCTTATAAAATCCATAAACATGATATTTTTAGATTAAAGATCCTGGCTAGTTATGAAATGTGAGAAGTACATCTGATGTATGTACTGGAACCTCTGGATTGAACAGCTACACTTACTATTATCCAATTGTTTAAACCTAGTTTATAGCAGTGCCTTTTTTTTTTTAAGTCTGGCCATCAATTAATGCTTGGGTTATTATTTCCCTTTTATTCATTCTTAGCATTTAATGTTTTCCTTTCTTTTTCAATTCCTCTCTTGCCTCCAGGAGAGAAACAAATGTAACACAATCTATCAGCCAAAAATTTGGATGATTCTTTAAAAAGACCTGGCTCTTTCTTCTGACCTTCTCCTTCATTTTTGCAAGATTTTATTTATTTATTTATTTGAGAAGGGGAGGGAGAGAAGCTGACTCTCCACTGAGCACAGAGCTCAACACGGGGCTCGATCCCATGACCCCGAGATCATGACCTGAGCCAAAACCAAGAGTCAGATGCCCAACACACTGAGCCACCCACGTGCCCCTCTTCTGTCCTTCTCCTTTAAAACCTGCCTCAGCTCCATGGCTTTAGAGAAATACTTTAATCCTTTTTTAAAATCGAAAATTGATGCTCTGGAGACGTGCACATATCTCAAGCAGCCTCCCACACAAGACTGGGCAGCCGGCCCAAACACAAGAGCACAGTTGAGGCAGACAACACTTAGCATACAAACAGTTCCCTCCGTCTCCAGCGCCTCTTTACAACCTCACAGAGTTAAGACTAAACATAAATGAAAAAAATCCCTCCTTCCAAATTGCCTTCTTAGGATCCATAAATTCCACATTCCCCTGGCCTCCCAGCCTTCACTTGCTCCTTTGGCCGGCAAGCCCAGGGACACGGGGGCCACTCCGCCGGCCAAGCGACCGCAGCTAGACACAGCCATCCATCCCTGCTTCGCGGTGGGGCCCCCAGAGCTCCGAGCCCCCAGAGGGCCACGCTGTCAGGGTGGCTGCCGTCTGATGCAGAAAAGCTGTGCGGAGGAAATGTGTTCCATTTGTTCCTGAGACTAGAATGCAGACAACGTCTCAGACAAAGGGCACGGCTGGTTAGGGAGCCTCGTTCAGTTGTCTCATGAGGAACATATCACCATAGGAGACATTTTCCTAAAAACGAATTTTCTTTCTTTCACCAGCCTTATTGACATGTAACTGACATACAACACTGTGTAAGTTTAAGGGGTCCAAAGTGTTGATTCCATACACATTTCATCTTTTTCACAGACGTGTAGTTGACATACAGTATGACATTAGTTTTGGGGATACAACATAGTGATTCAATATTTGTGCATGCGATAAAGTGATCCCCCAATAAATCTGTCAGCGTACAAAGTTGTTAGGTGTTCTTAACTACGTTCTCTGGGCTGTACCTGGTATTCCCTTGTCTTATTTCTTTTATAACTGGGAGTTTGTCCCTTTGAATCCCTTGCCCCAAATTTGCCCCACCCCACCCCCCAACGACCACCAGATAATTCTCCATACCTGCACGTCTGTTTCTGTTTTGTTTTTTTGTCGTGATCGTTGGTGTTGGTGTTGCCATTCGTTTGTTTGGCTTTTGTAGATTCCACGTATAAGTGAAATCATACGGTATTTGTCTTTGTCTGACTTATTTCACTTAGCATAATGGGCAACGTTTTTAATACAAAACTGGCTGAGAGTAGCACTGCTAGGTTTCCAGCTTTAAAGAGATGTGTGTTCTTTTTCCTTCTTGGGGCGGGGAGGGGGACTCCTTATTGAACTACAGAACACGAGCCAAACCAGTACTGAATTCGTAAGTGCACAATTCAGCGCATTTTGCCACAGTGAAGAGCCCTGAATAATAACTGCGCGGATCAAGAAAAGCCCCCTTCTATGTCTTATCCCCCAAAGGAACCCCTAGCCTGACCACTGACCCCAGAGGTTTTGTCTCGTTTGCCCGTTTCTGAACTTCCCGTCATACGATCCCACGGTGGACCGTCTGGTCTTCGGGCCGGCCTCTTCCATCGCTCTTGCCTGTTAAAGCATGTTAGTGGCCCTTCGTCTTCTTCGCGAGAAGCATTCCGTGGCAGGAATAAAAGACAATCGTCTCCCACTTCTACTGCTGAGAGACATTTTACCAGAACAGTGCTCACAGGAACCTTCTAGTACATGCCTTTTAGTAAGCGTAGGTAGGCATTTCTGTCAGGTTTACACCTGGGAGTAGAAGCGCTGCATTCCCGGGGAACATATGCTCCGCTTCAGTAGCTGCCACCTGACGGTCTTCCGAAGCCCGGGTGCAGTTCTCTCTGCCACTGGCAATGCGCGAGAAGTCCGGCTGGCCCGCCTCAGTGCCATCTGTGGTGAGGTCCGAGTGCTCTCCCTTGCCTCATGAGAGCCGTTCCGATGGGCAAGGGGCGATGAGCACTGCGGCTTTAATAACATTTCCTGGGGGTGAGGGGCACCTGGGTGGCTCAGTGGGTTAAGCATCTGCCTTTGGCTCAGGTCATGATCCCAGGGTCCTGGGATCGAGCCCCGCATCGGGCTCTCTGCTCAGCGGGGAGCCTGCTTCCTCCTCTCTCTCTCTCTGCCTGCCTCTCTGCTTACTTGTGATCTGTGTCAAATAAATAAAACCTTTAAAAAAAAATAACATTTCCTGGGGACTGAGGAGTTAGGGAGCGCTTTTCCTATGTGTATTGATCTTTGGATATCCTTTTTGCAAAGTGTCTGTTTCTAGTCTGTTGCCCATTTTTCCCACTGAGTTGTCTGTCCAGAATGGGGTTGGCAACATTTTCACGTAAAGGGCCACATGAAAAGTATTTTTCACTTTGCAGGCCGGACGGTTTCTGTCACAGCTTCGCTCAACTCTGCTGTGACGGCACAAAAGCAGCCATGGGTTGTATGTTAATTAAAGGGTGTCACTGAGTCCCAGTAAAGTTTTACTGACTAAAACAGTCAGTGGGTGGAATTTAGCTCACGCATGGTTTGGTCACCTCTACTTTATAAGACCTAGGTGGTTTTGATTTTTAAATATTAGCAAAAGCTGAGCCACATCCCAGGGCTTGCTTATTGTTTATCTGCTATCTACTGTTCTTCCTGGTATCGTAACACTGGAGGGGGCACCATAAGACCTGGCGGAAAGAAACTGGAGCCGCCAGAGACCAAGCGTGTGTACCGCTTCTAGGAAACTGTTACAGGGAAGCTGTCTCAGAAAGGATGACCCTTAGAGCTCCCCTCGTCCTTATTTTTTCTGTCTAAGACATGTGCACAATGGCTGGGTGTCTAGCAGCTATCTTATCACCATGAGACAACCTAGAATATGAAAGCTGGCGCTGAGAATGGAAACAAAAAGAATGAGAGACACTCGTGACTGCTGAACTGCTATACTAGCCCAGTGCTTTCATGTGTTCTCTGTGCAAGGAAAAGTCCCACCCACCTGTTTAAGACACTCTGATTTCAGTTCTGTCCCTGGCAGCCCAGGGGTAATTGCTGGATAAAAGAAAACTCCCATCCTGTTGAATTATATTTTTATCCCTCCTAACTCCTGACTGAAATTTTAGCTTTCAGTTTTATTGTTTAGCTATCTCATCCATCGTCATGAAACACTTAGCACTTTTCGGGCTTTCTCTCTCTGTGTGTTTCTGTCCTGTTTGCTCCCCTTGGGCACATACTTTTTTGATGGAGAAGAAACATCTCATACTCTGTGTCCACAGTAAGTAGTACTTCCATCACATGTAGTCAGCTTCAAAAAACAATTCTTTGTGATGATGATGTTTATGTTCAAATGGTGAAGAACATATGTCTTTCGGCAAAAGGACATCATATTTTTGGTTCAAAAGACAGTGAAAGAAAGGCAACCTTGGGCTCTAAAGACAAAGGGCAGGGCTGGGTAGCCTCTTATGAGGCACGCCGTTCTGTAACACTGACACTCCAAATTTAGGCAAATCAAAATTACACTCTTTGGGGCACTGTTTAGCCTTCAGGCATACTAGCGTGAGATCCATTTCTTATGTTTGGAGTGCATTCGAGCTGAGGTTCAGGTGATCATATAAGACTTCCTCATGAGGCAGAGTAGAGACTGCAGCCCCTTGTAGTTGTGGAGAGGCACACTCACGCCCTCCTAAAATATTATATGCATTCTATATCATTAGAAAACTATGAAACAAAGCAAAATCCCATTCAACAATTTTCAGATGGTCACTTCTATCATATGCTGTATAGTTAGTTTCCCTTAGTTTACAAGGGGCTACTATCTGGGGCTAACAACCAGTCTGGGAGTTGACTGTTTCAATGGAAGCCTACCCGACTGAGAACCACAGAGAAATACAGCACATCTGCCCACTCCTATTTCACAGCCAGGCACATGGAAGAGCAACAAGACCCAGGAAATACCTGAAAAATCTCCTGAAATCCAACGAAGGTAAAGACACAATCTTTGCTAAAGTGTTAGAGATAGTATCTATTACAAGTTTTATGCCAGCTATACCCAGAGAGAAAACATCATAACGTAAAGATAAGGAGATTGGGACAAAGAGTCTTTGGTGCGTGAAAGCAGGTAGCCTCACTGTTCTCTGTCAGAGATCTGCAGCTTCAGCCCTCCAGACCTACTGGATTTTATCTGAGTTAAAGAGAAGATAAAGCACTAGGAGGCTGACAAAGAAGTATCGTGTGGGGAGGAAGGGAGACTATGTGTCTAATATCTGGAGGATGCCATGAATGTGCATCACTTTAGAAATCACATCTCAACTGGTACTGAGTTGCAGATGACTGAATTCATGCTGACCTTTTCAACAGAGTGGTTTCACATAATTATTTCGCCTTCATTATGGGCTAAAAATCTTGTCTTCATATTTCCAGGCAAGAGGCTGATTCTGATTACAGGTTAGAGTGCATATTAACATGTGCAGATTGTGTGTGTGTGTGTGCGCGCACGTGCGTGCGCACGTGTGTGTGCGCGCACGTGCGTGCGCACGTGTGTGTGTGTGTGTGTGTTCTAGCGAAGGTACATGCCAGGAACCAAACAATCCAAACGTCCACTCAAGGCATTAACAAGCATTCTGCTCTACACGTGACAGTGTTTACTGAGGGAGAAAAAAAAGTCTTTTTTCCTTATTCTTAAGACCAAAGGAATGATTGCTTTTCAAACCACCGCTGATTTTATTTCAACTCTTTTCTATTGTAGCCCAGTCTGTTTGAAACTTGTTCTCTTCTGTCTGAAGTACTGCACAGCACTTTTCCAAGCAGGAAGCCTGACCCCAATAAAAGTGTAATTGCAAAAGCCAATATAAAAGCCATTATAAATTCAGTAGCAACTCCTTCTTACTTAGAACCTTAAACTCTGTTTCTATAGAGCAAAGAACAATTTCATAAGGGCACTGTTCTTTTCCCTATTGTCTGAGCTCACTTTGCCTACTTGGTCAAAAACTGAAGTGCCTGGGAGTTAAGACTCGGGGTTTGAGTATGCGGTCCACATGGGCATGAAATGGTTAAACTTCCAGGCTCCTGAAAACAGACAGGAAGGAGTCTAAGACCTCTGCAGAGGAAAAAAGCCTTTTGAGACTGCAGGAGCCCTTAAAACTCTTCCCCACTCTCCAGGGCCAAAATGCCCTGATTGCAAGGGGGCTGGATATCTTTCAACCCGACTCCGACACTCTTCATGGTGGTGCTACTGAATAATTACATCCAGACAACAGACAAAAACCTGATTGTCCTAGGCAAATCTGGATGTGTGGACACCCTACCCATGTAGCCCCTTCCTTCCACCATTTACTGCAAAGCTGGGATCGAATGTACAGAGAGAAACCAAGGGTGGCGTGGGGATGTATCCAATGCTTTTTGGAGCATCACTTTAATGTCAAACCCAGAGCTGGGCAGTATCAGATTAGAGCCGTGGGATTCAAACAGGGCAATTTTTGCCTCCCAGGGGACACTGGGAAATGTCTGAAGATATTTTGGTTGTCACAATGGGAAGCGGGTAGGACGTGAGAGGTGGAGCAGCCACGTGATGGGTGACGTCCTCCATTGAGAATCCCCTATATCCTGACAGCATACGGACATCACCCATATGACAGTTGTCATGGCAAAGAATCATACAGAAATAACAAGAGTGCTAAGGTTGAGAAACCCTGAGTTAAAGCAAGTGAAAGCTAGAAAAATACCTAGGATGGGGCGTGGACATTTCAAAGCACACAGGTGTGAGATTTCAAGCACGCGCACGACCTGCTATGCTCACTGAGTGGTCCAGAAGGGAGATCAGTCACAAGCTGGGCAGAGCTAACTGTCCGTCACAGTGCCTATGTGCTCACCAGCTGCTTCATACAGAGGGATTGGAAGTTAGTGTCAGACTCTGATTATCGTGTGTGTATGTTCAAGCATCACTTCCAAATAAACTGTAAATCTAATATATCCCATCCAGAGGTTAATCATTCTTTTTTTTTAAGATTTTATTTATTTATTTGACAGAGAGAGATAACAAACAGGCAGAGAGAGAGAGAGAGAGAGAGGAAGCAGGCTCCCTGCTAAGCTGAGAGCCCGATGCAGCGCTCCATCCCAGGACCCTGAGATCATGACCTGAGCCGAAGGCAGAGGCTGAACCCACTGAGCCACCCAGGCGCCCGAGGTTAATCATTCTTAATGAATTCTTTGTTTTTGCTCTACCATCTGAAATAAAAGAATCTTTTCAGATAGCATTTCCTGAAGTTGCCTCAAATGGCCATTATTTTTTTTTATTTTTAATTTTTTAAGAATTTTTTTTAGGATTTATTTATTTGAGATTGAAAGAGTGAATGAGTGAGGGGTGGGGGCAGGAGGAAAGAATTTCAAGCAGACTTCCTGCCAAGTGCAGAGCCTGACGACCACCCGGGGCTTGAACTCATGACCCTGAGATCATGACCTGAGCCGAAACCAAGAGTAGGAGAAGGATATTTAACTGTGCCAGCAGGTGCCCTTCAACTGGCCATTCTAATGAGAATTTCCCTATCTCTTCTTTCAGAATGAGGCCTAAATAAGGCCTATTCCATCTGGGCACAACCCAAATGAGAAATTCAGTAATTATGCTTGAAAAAGAAAAACAAAATAGTAACAGCAATCCAACCTGGTACCCATTTTCCAATAGGAGTAAGACCAACATCAATGTCAGGAGTTGGGTTTTGTTTTTTTTTCCTTCTTAATTGCCTTCGCTCCTTCTTTTGATGTCCTCCTCAGATAAATTCTCCATGTGACTCACACTGACAAGAAAGAAATTGAGAAATTTCCTTTCGGCCAGAAGAATCAATGGCAGAAAGTTGACATTCCATTCCTTTCCTGTCCTACCAACATGTACACATTTAACTCCAAAGAATGGCTGATGGAAAGCAGTCCTTCTGAGCCATGACTGAAACATCAAACCACCTTAGAGAGTGGCAACCATAGTCGTAAATATTTACCAGGCCTTAATAGCAAGTCTTTAACTCCTTTAATGATACCACGAAACCATGTAACTCTGGCTGAGATTCTAAGAAATACTTATTTGTGGAGAAGCAGCCTCCCACGTCAGTCAGACTTCTAAATCACAAGAGCAACATTGAGTCTTGACATTTTGTCAGAGATATTTTTGGCCAAGCCATATTTCACTATCCAAAAAAAGGTGCTTATTAATGAAGAGTTTCTAGAAGCTAGGAACAGATTTTCAGTCCAGTGTTAGTTTTCCTAGAAGACAGTGAATTTCCACGAGGAAATATTTTAGAAGACAGGCATTAGTACAGCAAATGCTGAATTATAGTTTCACTTGTGCCAATCAATTACCCAGTTGAAGGGGATGCCCATGTTCCTTCAAGACCAGTAAGGACATGTGTGAGTGTTCTAGGAAGTACCTTAAGATGACAAACCCAGTGACTGTCTACATCAGACTGTCATGACCTATTAGGTTTCCACAAACCCATCTGTAGTCAGAAAACCTTACATGTGTCATCATCATTTACAAGTTATTTCATTTCTATAAAGTCATAACAAACTACGGTATGTTTTTAGAAAGCCAAAATTGGAAAGTTGATCCAATTAAAATATGAACTTGAAGAGACTTTCCCACAAAATTACACAACCAATTGGAGTAGCCCCCTTCTCTTCCTCCTCCTCCTCCTGCTTCTTCTTCTTCTTCTTCTTCTTCTTCTTCTTCTTCTTTTTAACTTAGATGAAGAGTCAGCAAACTATAGACTGTGGGCCAAATCTAGCCCCTGGCTTGTTTTTACAAATAAAGTTTTATTGGAACACAGCCAAAAATCATTTATGTATTGTCTATGTCTGCTTTTGGCCTACCAAGGCAAGGTCAAGTAGTTGTGACAGAGACCTCCTGGTCTGCAAAGCCAAAAATATTTGTGTCTATAGGTAATAGTCTTTAAGAAACAATGTCATCTACAGACTAAGTAACAAACTATGCAAACAATTACAAATCAAGAACAAAAGGCAGGTGTTTCTAAAAGATGCTGACTCTGAAAGCATTGCTTGAGGCAATGCAATTTCCATAAATGATTAGTAATGGACATAAAGAGTTTGGTTGATATAAGGGTGAGAGTTTTTGATTTGTTGTGGTGGGTGTTTTTAAGTAACGGAGATATAATATATCTACTTTGTAGAACACAGCTGTACTAAAACACTCCACAGTCACTGTGAGATAGCCCTTAGGTCAAGGAAATTGGCAATAAGCAAGAAGAAGAAGAAAAAAAAAGAACAAGGAGAAGGAAGAGAAGGTGAAGAAGAAACCACAGAGGAAAGGAGTACCAGAGGAGTGAACACAAATTTCTCCACACTTAAAACTTCCACCTCAACTGCAATGGCTTCCACTTCCCAGAAAATCCGGCCACCCTGTCTCACATGCGCCCCCTAATTGCACTGCTCTAGTCTTTGAGCACTGCCTCTAATCCTTCCTCCACTTCTGAGCTGCTTCCGGATGAGCAGCCCCCTCTCAACTTGAGCATCTTCCTTATCCAGCCTGGATTCCAGGGTTGGCTGCAGAAATTCTTGCCCTTTCAGCAAAGTCCACTCCTGACCAGCAGGACCAAGCCCCCTCCCCCAATCTGGACATTAGTGCGTGGAGAAAAAAAACTGCACAAATGTGCAGACTGCATCATGCTAAGTGCAAAAAGTAAGACAGAAAGACAAATGCTGTATGATCTTACTTATATGTGGAATCTAAGAAACAAACCCCAGATTGAGCTCATAGATTGAGAGAACAGATCGGTGGTGGCCAAGGATGGGGGCGGGGGGATGAGTGAACTGGGTAAAGGTAGTCAAAATGTGCAAACTTCCAGTTACGAAACAAATAAGCTATGGAGATGTCATCTACAGCGTGGCGACTATAGTTAATAATACTTTATTGCATATTTGAAATTGCCAAGAAAGTAAATCTTCAAAGTTCTCAACACAAGAAAAAACCAATTCTGTAACTATGTGTGGTGAGCAGTGTTAGCCAGACTGTGGTGATCATTTTGCAAGGTACACAAATACCAAATCATTACGCTGTACACCTGAAATGAACACAATGTTGCATGTCTCTACCTCCATTAAAAACCATGTACAGGCTGGACACAAATCTGTGGTTCTCCTCTCAGGGGGCCCAAAGCATGTGTGGCCATCAGTCCATTGTGTTCCTCCCTTCTCTGGTCCCTTCAGCTCTCAGCTTACATCCACTCCCCTTCTCCAGTTTGTCCACAGACTTGCATCACTTGAGGTTACCTCTCACCGAGAACTCACCTGTTGCTGAGAACTCTTCCACCTTTCCTTAACGTAAACTCGTGTCTGAATCTGTCATAATTGGTCTAGGGGTCAGCCTGGGCATCAGGATTCTTAAAGCTCCCCAGGTGATGTGATCAGGGCTGGGAACCACTGACCTAGACCGTAATTCCTCCAAGATGGACATGTTCATCCTAGCCCTCTCTCCTGAGTTCCAGCGACCTACTGCAGAGTTCCCTGGACACCCACACGTGACATTTCACAGGCATCTCAAATTTATCATGAAACACCAAACACGACGCACTCCCCTCTCCCACCTTAAAGTGTCTGTTTCAGGTAAAAGCCTTACCTTTACTCAATTTTCCAAGACAGGGGGTAGTGATGAGTCCAGAATTTTATACACAGCACTTTGGTTTGGGTGGGTGGGAGGCTGGGAGCAAGCTGCTTTGACGCAGTCTCTATGTGCACCTGGAGTGGCTGGGAACAGGATGCCCGTGAAGCGCATGAGAGTCCAGATCTTCCAGCAGCCTTTCTTTGCCACTGCTGGCTGAGCTGCCTCCCCCTCCCACCAACCCAACAGGCTCCCAGGCCAGTTGGCTCCACATCAGAGATCTCTCTTGAGTCCATTTCATAGTCTCTTCATTGGTCTCCCTGGGCTTTCCCAAGTCCCAATCCATACATGCCCCTCTCCACTTCCAGAATGGCCTTTCTAAAATGCCAGATAGATCAGTCACCTCCCACGGGAGACAAACATCTGAGCAGCCATCACCGGCTTCCCACAGGCACCTCCCCCCCCAGGTCCACTTCTCCTGAACGCAGGAGCCGCACCTCCCTGGTTTCTAGATTTGCATCCTTGAGCCCAGGCTCTGGCAGGAGCTGCAGGAGACGGGGTCATAAAGGCTTAGGATGTGATATAAAGAAGTCCAAGGATCCAGCAGGACTCTAGGACGATTTGTAGCTGATGGCCCTCAGGGAGCACAAAGGCCTTGGGCACATATGTGAGTAGATGCTCGCAGACTGACCTGTGTAGAAAGTACTGGCTTGGAAAAAGAGTAACAGGCTATAAATTTCCACGGGGCTGCTGGGAACACTTGAAGACACTTCTACAAATGTGATGTTATTTCCCGGCGACAGGGGTGGCAGTCACCCCCACAGCTATGGCCGAGGAGTGAGCACCTTCCAGAGCCACGTATATGCGCAGCTGTTATCAGAACAGTCCCCAGGTACCAACAAGGTAGTCTGTTCCTGCTCCTTTAAGAAAAGGTTTCCAGAAAAAGAAGTAGGCCAACACAGAGTTGATATCCACCCGAGCTTGACACTTGATTTTCACTGGAAATCCCCTTTCTAGAGCAAAGAACGAGCCGGTGTGTATGTGCATGAGCGTTCGTGGGTGTGTGTGTGTGTTTTCTTCTGCTATCTCCCGGGTGTTCGATCCTAGATTGATGAGAGGGGTGATGGGTGAGTGAAATTCTCTGGAAAACAGCTTACTGTTCCTGCAGCCGTTTCAACATATGGTGCTCAATCGAAGTACAACAAACGTGTCATTTCCATGTGCTCTGCTACCTACATGAAATTCTAAACAAGGAATGCAGTGTGAGGCGGGAGGGAGTTTATTTCTGGAATTGAGCACCTGAACCTCCCAGGCTTCTGAGTCATGTGAGCTTCAAGATGAACACTTGCCTGGGAGGCTCTCACGAGGCCACCCCTAGTACCGCATGTTCTCCCGAGGCGGGGCGTCGCCGACGGTGCTCCGAGAAGCCACGGACAACTCACCCTGAAGAAATCTGAGTCACGGCGTGAGATTTACACCCCGACCCTGCTGCTCCTTCCTGAACTCCAGCCATTCCCAAATCCTGAAATTTCAGCTCAAAAGCGGGCTTTCTCGGCCTCAGTACCATGGGTATTTGCGACCAGACAGGATGGGGCCCGTCCTGTGCATTGCAGGAAGGTGAGCAGCACCTGTGGGCCTCTAACCCCCTGGGTGCCATTCGCATACCCCGCCCCCCCCAGGATGTGACCATCAAAAATGTCTCCGGACACTGCCAAATGTCTCCTGGTGGGGGAGGCGAATCCCCTGCCCCCTCCCCCATGGACAACCCCTGGTCCAAAGGATAGCATCTTGCTGGGGAATCAAGGGGGCTGTCCATAGAGACCCCAGGTGACAGGTTCCAACACCCTCTTTGCAGACCCAGCTGTGCAACCCAGCTCAGCCCCAGGGACATTAAAAGTTTTCCTAAAGCCACTGTCACAGGGAGCCTCAGGAGAGTTCTCGACAGTAATCACCTCTTCAAAGGTTCATTCTGATACCTTTAGCAGTTGCGGGAACCTATCTCAGCTGCTAAATGCAAAGACAAATGCCAAGCCATTGCCTCTGTATCTTTCTCCAATTCTTCTTTTCATAATTGCCCCCAAGAGAAAATGTTATCCGCGTGGCTTGGTTGGAACCCAAAATTGGAGCTACTTGTTGCCATAGCAACAGAGCCAAGGTGCATTTCCTGTAACCCTTTGAGTTCGCAGAGCAGCCTCCCAGTGCCAGCTGACGGGATTGTCTTCTTTTTCCTCCCAAACTTTTATTTAAATTCTAGTTAGTTAACATATAGTACAATACAGGTTTCAGGAGTAGAATTTAGTGATTCATCACTTCCGTATCACACCTGGTGCTCATCCCCGCCAGCGCCTGCCTTAATGCCCATCTCCCATGTAGCGTATGGCCCCCCCGCGCCGCGCCTCCAGCAGCCCCAGCTCCTTCTCTATCACCAGAGTCCCTGACAGTTAGTTTCCCTCTCTTTCCCCCACCCTTCCCATAGGCCCATCTGTTTTGTTTCCTAAATTCCACATATGAGTGAAATCATATCACATTTGTCTTTTTCTGACTGACTTATTTTGCTCAGCATAAATACACTCTAACTCCACCCACGCTGTTGCAAATGGCAAGATTTGATTCTTCTTGATGGCTGCGTAATATTCCTGTGTGTGCGCGCGCACACACACACACACACACACCCCGCATCTTCTTTATCCATTCATCACAGACTGGATTTTCTAACTGTGATAAGAAAGAAATCGGTACACTCACACGTTACAGTTCAAGAAATAGAACCTCAGTCACAGCGAGGACGAGCATCCACATGCACAGTTCTTCTAGCTGTCATGGGGCTTTTTCTGGAGAATATTCCTAGGGGAAACACGAATCCTGAAGGCTCTTCTAGACTACTGACTCCACTTCTAAGTGAATGCAGAAATGGGGAGCATGAGTAAATAAATGATGTGAAGTATGAAATTCTGGCCACTCCCAACCCCTCTAGCTCTGCTTTTGTTGGTACCTCTGCCCACACTGCCTCCCGCACCCTGCACAGATGTCACCACCCCTCCCCCAGATCCCCCAGCTGAGATGATGCCCTTTCTCCATCCCCACAGCACCTGTTCCTAATCTGTTCCATTGTAGTGACATGTCTGAAGTCACTGTGAGACGGGAGACCCCTGGAAGGTAGAGACGATATCTTCTCTGGCACTTAACAAAAGAATTTCATAAATGTCTACTGAATTGAGAGGGCTCTTTTATGTTTGGCACTTAAGAGAAGATGAAAACCAATGGATAACAAAAGAACCTCAGAAAATAATTTGGAAAAACCAAGAAAGAGCACAATTATGAACAAACACCCCAGATCAAGGCATCTGGCAGAAGACTTTGGGGGAGTGTGGATGCAATCTAAAATTCTAAATTTTCCATCAATGGCTTGAGAGTATGTCATTCATTCAAGGACTATCCATGGAATGTCTACTGTGTGCTAGGCAGTTGACGGCTGAGAATAATAAGGTTTTATACCACTCTAAGGCTTTATGGTCTATAAAGAGTTTAAGCCACATAATCGAATCAGAGTAATATTCAGAAACTCAATTGCTGTGTTTTCCTAAGGTCATATGCATGAGAGATCCACCTCTCCTGACCGAAATTACACTTGGAGCTCTTTTGATGACCACCTCCATTCAGAATCACACCTCTGAAGAATCTTACGCTTCGCAACAAATAATTAAAAGTTCCCAATCTTCAAATTTCAACACTCAGCTAGTGAATCAGGGTTTTAGTCCAAGGAGATCTGCTATAGCAGCAGCACACAAGAATCTCTCTCTGTGGCAAAGTCCTCTGGGCTTTGTCCAAAGGCAGGAAGCTCACTTAAGTTATTAAGATAAATAGCAGAGGGACATCAAGCCGAAGCTCGATGATTTCTACAATTTTTCTTAGCCTTGAAAGTTGCCACAGCCAAGAAGCATCAAGAAGATGCTAAGGATCTTCTGGCTTATCCAGCTTCCGTATGTACCTGCCTTGGCTTCCAAGCGGACTCAGTCTCACAGAAATGATTCTTGAGCTTTTGAGCACTTGAGAGTGGCGTGGATCTGGCGATCATGCTTGAGGGCGGTGGATGGGAGAGGCAAGCAGCAGTTCTGGATACTGACTATTTGATGATTTCCAAGAAGTTCATGTAAGTTAACAGGGTTATTTCACAATGATTTCTGATACGAACAGTATTCTTTTGACTCTTCCAAACCTAGGCCAAACATCAGTTATATGACATATTCCTAGCCCTCTGAAGGTATATTATTGCTCAGCTCGTGAAAGCTCGTTAATCTAGACTTTTTTAAAAAATATCCCCCTCAAAGAAACGTAGGCAAAGTAGCATATAGAACATGCACGTCAACTCTCATTTTTTGTATTATTCCAAATTAATATGCTTTATTAACCTCTCCTCCAGAGCTATCGACTGTGGTTCTGCATTTCAGGTGTGTTTTTCATTGTCTTTCCTTGACTCTGTCTCATGTTATTCCAGAAACCAGAAAAAGGGTCCATCTCATAGGTGAGCTGTTTCTTGAAGGTTCACTTCTGAAATGAGTGGGCTCTCAAAGAACCCTCCATGGTGAAGTTCCTTTTTGAGAAAATCACACTTCTGAGATAATAAGCCCTAAAATACTCTCCTTGAAGCTTGCAGAGTACAGAAAGAGAGCAAGGATGCCTCATTTGCAGCCCCTGAAATAAACTCCAGGGTATCTTTTGTAAAGAAAGTAACTGACTAAGAGGGGCTTATTGTTTCTCCAGGAGGCTTTCCAACAATATGGCATTGGAGTTCACTGGAGTACTTCCTATAGTAAGTTTCCATACGGGGAGCTGCATTGGCAGGCACTGAGGAGTGTGGTTTTCAGGTCTTGGAGATGATTAGGCTTACGCTGCGGCCTGCTTACTGACTGTACAGCCGCTCCGGCCTCGCATTCTATGAGTCACAGCTGCGGGTCCCGCTTACAAACCCTCACTTTACAATTCCATGGTTCATGTGGGGTACTTATGGAGTCCCTGACCCACGCTGGGCGCTTCAGATAGCATTTGGCATGGGGAGGACATTATGACACAGGCTGTTTACTATGCAAAATATTTGTTACTCGGTACATGCACCTCAATCGAGTTTGGCCTCATGACTGGAAGTACTGCTGACTAGGGACCAATACTGTACTACCTTGGGATAGGAGCTATTTGGCTTTATAACAAAACACATTTTTTTTTTCCAAGCACAACTTGGGGAGATGCCAGATCTTTATTAGAAACATGGAAACCAACACTTAATCTTTCATGAGTTTTCCCGGACTCTATTTCCTTATTATTCAATGGGCAGATTCCAATATATCTACTTGACACTGGAGAGGAAACATATTCTCCAAGACAGTGGAAGAAATTATTATATTTACCAAATGGAAATTCTTCCACTTACTTTCCAGGCCTCTTTTGAAAATAACCACGGGAAGAAATGGGATCTACTCGTACAGAATCCAAACTTTCAAGTACTTTTGCAGATTCTGCAGAGGGAAGACAAAAGAAGAAGAAGCTGTGACCTTTTACTTGGAATAATGGTTAGGAGGGTATAAACATGGGTAGACTCACTGGTGACATCTTTGTCATCATCTAAAGCATTGTGAAAGGCGGCCCAGTTAGTGAGCCCTGTCCCTACCATTTACAAGGTGATCATGTGAACCTAGAAAGGCCTCACCTCACCTTGCCTCGCCATTTGTGTGACTTTAGCCATGGACTTCATGACCTCAGTAGCGCTGGGCCAGAATGGAGATGTCGAAGTTTATAAAGATAGCAGTGATACTAAACCTTACAAACGGGGGAGGGGGGCGTGGAGAAGAAGAATCTGTAAGTCCCTCTGGTCAATAAAGCAAGTTGTGGCAAATTCATGGTATTTTGATGTCCCCATGGTAGCTAAAATTATGTCCCTCTTTCTCATCTACCTTCACTATCTGTGACCTCTCTCTTATTGTAATTTTCAACGCCTTCTCATGGTAAGTGATCTCAGGACTCATCCTAGTACACTGAAATAAGAGGACAAGGGTCCAGAATGGTCCACTTCAGTCATTTGGTACCTATGGCCAGTCACTTGAAATCTATGGATCTATTTTCTCATTTCTAAGATAGGGAGAATAAAAATTGCTCTGGGAGAATCAGCCGGCATGATACACATGAAAGTGTTTGCACATTCTAGCCTGCTGTCATTATCTACAGATGACACAGCTGCCTACATAGGTAACTTAAAAGACTCTACAGATAATTAGAATGAATGGGTGGGTTCAGCAAAGTGGCTGTGATCATTTCAACATACAAAGACAAATTGCATTTTGATAAGCTTGCAGCCAGCAGTTACCAACTATAACATTAAGAGATGCACCACTTACAATTGTAAAACAATATTTAGTGCACTCAGAATCTATGGACTGTGACAGACACATAGAGATTCATCTTTCAGCAGAGGTCACCAACCGACAGTTCCCCATGTTCAGATAGCTTCCTATGTCTGCCTCAGAGCAGTCTCTGGCCATGCAGGTGTCCTGAATCACTTGCCCAGGGCACACCAGAAGTGCAGAGAGGTTGAAGGCCCAGGGAAGAGTCCAGATGTTGACACACAAACTTCTGCTCCATCACCTCCCACCGGGACATTTCTCAGGTGTGTTCTCCACAGTGTCTCAGCAGAATTCAGCCCCAGGTCCCCACAGCAGTAATCAGCTCGCGAACCCATCATCTGCTGGCTTGCCTCTTTTCCCTCCACCACCTCCCTATTCCCTCACTGGGCTCCTAGGATCACCTCCCAAATAAATTACTTTCATTCAACTCCTGGTCTCAGAGTCTGGTTTTAGAAAGCACACAGTAACACAGAACAAAGAAATAAATGCACAGCAAATATCCAGGGCCCATAACTGACATCTTTGCTTTGGGATGGGTAGACACGGCCTCAAAAATGGAAGGAAGTCATACTTGAAACATCTTAGCATGAAAACAAATTCTTTCCTCTAACAGGATGGCTTTTGATTCATGGAGTTACCATGATGACTCAAATATTGACTTTCCTGAGGTCCCAGTTGTAGTAAAGCAAGATAATCCTAAGCTTTATGGAGTCCAACCTTCTGCCATGGATTTACTGAAAACTTTGGCAAGGTTGCAGGCCAGGGAATGAGCTAATCCTTCAGAAATATGCCTCTGCCTCTTGCCACTCCAGTATTTTAAAATGTGGCAGGGCAGGGATAAAGAATCGGCTTGGCATAAGCCAGTGTATCTAAAACCCAATGTGTACAAACATACAAATTGCTCGTGGGTTCTTACAGCTGGGCCATAATGCCTGACTCATCACATCTGCCCTCGGGCTCCTCCACGCCCCTTCATCCAGAATACTACGGCTGAAAGAGTATATTTGGGAGGTGTACCAACTAAACTGTGCATCTTTTGGCAAGCCACTACACCTCCCTAGTGTCTGCTTTCTTCATTTATTAAATGTGGCCACAACATCAATGTCTCACAGTTCTGTCGTGATAATTATATGTGAATATATACAAAACTGACAATACACATGCCCATTTCTTTCATTCAGCAAGCATTTACTAAGTGTTGTTTATGTGCCTGGCATTGTTCTAAAAGGCTGGGGTACATCAGCAAACCTGTCCTAGAGGAACTTACATTCTAGCAAGAAATGATAGACACTAAATAGGAAACACGATACACAACTAAACCACTTAGGATCTTAGATGGTGTTTCCTAGGTATTTGGCTAGCGAAAAAAATGAAGAGTACAGCAGGGTCGAAAAGCAGCAGGAGGGAAGGAGTCGGGTGGGTCAGCGTGTAGTATCAGATAAGGTGGCTGACATTAGAGAAAAAACTAGAAGGACAGGAGCAAGTTGAAGTATTGATATTTACAGAAAGACTGCCCTAGGCAGAGGCATAAATATACTTTAGTGTATATTAAATATCTTCCACTAGCCATCTTCATAGCGGCTTTTTCATTGAATTAAACAATATTGACAATAACAATAAAAGAAACGTGACAAACATTTACCTAGTGTGTGCCAAGTGTTATTTGGCCTTCTCGTACATTAACTAAACTGACTCTCACAGCAACTCTTGGTGTAGGCACCATCTTTGAGAGAGGTACTCTTCTATTTTGAGCTAATAAATCTGAGGCATGGAAAAATTAGTCAACTTTTCAAGGACACACAGCAAGTAAGTGAGGAAGAAGGAAATCCAAGCATTCTGACAGAAATACTAAGCACTCAGCCACTATACCATACTGCCCTTCTTCAACTAAAGGGACAGTTAATGGGTGCTGGACTGATCGCCTGGGGTGAAAGTTGAGGAGGTAGTGGGAGGTTGGGATGGCAAAGGGTCATGAGGGGGTCTCATGGGGCTGATGGAAATATTTTGCTATTTTTCAGTGGTGGTCCTTTCACAGTAATTGTCAAAAGTTATCAAACTTATACTAAAAATGCATACAATTTACTATGCTTAAATTATTCCTCAATAAAATTGGCTTTAAAGAGCATTGGGTCGGGCCACCTGGGTGGCTCAGTCAGTCGAGGGCCCAACTCTTGATTTCGGCTCAGGTCATGATCTCAGGATCGTGAGATCAAGTCCTGAGTCGGGCTCCCCCCTCAGTGGGGAGTCTGCCTCCCCTCTCCCTCTGCCCCTCCCCCTGCTCACTCGCTCGCTCTCTCTCTCTCTGAAATAAATACATCCTTGAAAAAAGGGGGGCTGGAAAATTTGCATTGCGTATCTTGAAATCATCAGTTCCATTCACCCCACTTACCCTACAGAACATTTCCATTTAGCTGTGTCTCTAATGCATGGGCTAAGCATGATTTCTGTGTTTTCCCTTAACTCTCTTGTCTTTTCCTTGAAGTATGACTTACGTGTACTATTAGCTTTGAATCTCTCCACAGACTCCAGGACTGGATTCGTCATTTAAAGAGTGAGTAGCCAATGGATTTGATTGACCTCCCAAAAGTTTACCAGTTTCTCTTTGTTCCTTGCTGTGGTAGGCAGAATTCTGAGACAGCACGTGAGTCTCGTACCACCCAGTAATTGCATGCTGTATAACCTTCTCCCCTTGGGGGCAGGCAGGAATATAAATGTGGAATATAAGGTAAGCTTTGTTATCAAAGATGATAGGATGTCACTCCTGTGATTACATTACACGATATAAGACTCCAGAGTAGCTGACTGGAGAAAGACTTCCCCTTGCTGGTTTTAAAGAAGTGGGCTGCCATATTGGGAAGGGGCCTGTGACAAGGCCACATGGCAAGGAATGGTGGGGAAGCCTCTAGAAACTGACAGGAGCCTCTGGCTACAGCCTGCAAGAAAGAGGGATCTTTGTTCTACAATAACAAGAAACTAGATTCTGCCAAGAACATGAGCATGGAAGAGGATCCTGAGGTTCAGGTGACACCTTCTCTGCAGCTGTGTACGATCCCGAGTGGCAGTTCCTGTCGGATGTGCCTGGACCCCCAACCCCCAGCAACCTCATGATGAGACAATCAAGGTGTGCTATTCCAAGATGGCGCCTTCGCAGCACTTTGTGACCCGGCCAGAGAAACTGAATGCACTGCTCCTTAAAAAGACTCACTCATTCATGTAATGTGTACTGGGCCCCTGCTACATGTACTACCACAGAACTGCTTCCTCCAGCCAGAAATTTCTGTTTAGGTGTTTTTCTCTGTGTTCCCCCTGCAGCTTATCACTGGGGGTTAGAGCACAGCCCTGGGAGTCAAACTCCCTGGCTCAAATCTCAGTTCTGCTTGCTGGCTGTGAACTTAGGAAAATTATTACTTCTTTGTGCCTCAGTTTCCTCATTTCTAATGGCAGGTAATAGTTTCTACTCTATTCAAATGGGTTGCATTAGATAGAGTAGTTTAGGTTACACTGGGGCCACAAATTAACCATGGCCCCGCGTGGTTTCATGAAATTAGGACATGCTTCTCACTCATGCTAGGTGTTCAACTTGGGTTTTAAGATGCCCTGCATCTTATCGTTACTCATGGACTCCAGCAGGTGGCAGATCCTCCAAATCCAGACGCCAACGTCTGACCATGGCCTAGAGAGAGCTGAAGGGCATTTACCACCCTGGTCACGAAGGAATACCCATTACTTCTGTTCACAGCGCATGTGTTGAGACCAGTCATAGCCCCACCTAACTCCAGTTGTTTGGGAAGAGATCTGACCTAAAAAGAAGCCCACCATGTGGAAATCTTTCCAGGTAGCGAGAAGAGACAGGCTCTGAGGACGGAATGACTGACATAGTCAAGGAGTAAGAGGGCCACTGCAGCAGCTGTACGGTGACCAAGGACAAGCAGTGCAGAAGAAATCGCTATAGAGGCAGGAAGGAGTGAGATCAGGCAGGGTCTCACCAATATGCACACAGATCCGTTCAGGCTTCAGAAGCAAATCTCCACCTCCGAGAGTATTTGTTGACTGTCCTATCTAAAACGGCATACCCCACTCCTTAGCCAATTCTAACTTCCTCATTGTACTTACATGTAATTGTATCATGCATGTATTATTGCTCCCCCAGTCTCCTGTACTAGAGGCAGAAATCCCCACACAAATGTTCACAACAGCATTATTCATAAGAGCCAAAAGACAGAAACGATCAAAATGTCCCCCAACTGGTCAATGAATAAACAAAATGCATCATATCCATACAATGAAATTCTAGTCAAGAACAAAAAGGAATGAAGTACTGATACAAACTACAGCAATCAAAATACAAACTCAAAACTTATGGGAAGTGGAAGAAGGAGCCAGACAAAAAAAGACCACATGGCGTAGTATTCCATTTCTATAGAAAACGTCCAGAATAGGCAAAGCTCTCTCAGTTAGAGACAAAGATCAGTGGCAGCAGCGGCTGGCCAGGGGTGGGCGGAGGCAATGGGGAGTGACTGCTGAGGAGCACGAGGGGCACTACTTGGCAGGGGGAAATGCTCTTAAAATTGAAACATGGTGATGGTTACACAATTCTACAACTTTACTAAAAATTATTGAATTGTACACTTCGCATAAGCAAATTTTATGGTAGGCAAGTTCTGCCTCAAAAAAGCTGTTTAAAAAACCATTGAGAAAAAGCAAGAGAGGAAGTTCAGGCGAGGGGAGAGAGCGGTTTTTCTCTTAACCATCACAACCAGGCTTTGGAAACACATCTCAAGAAGGATAACAAAATTATTCTTGTGTACGGGACAGCTCAGCAGAACGTTATCAAGGAAAATATATTCCTATCTTGGAGGCTAAGGATGGAGCCAAGAGATATGTCTGAAGTTCAGACTCCTTCCAGGCAGTGAAGCCTCCCTGCTGATGGCTCTGGTGGCTGAGAACCAGGGGCCCCTGCAAGGAGAAACAGACCAGTCTGACCAGGAACTGGCCAGATCGGATGCCGTGTACCCTGCCCATAAGCCAGAGCTAGGGGAGAGGCTGGAGGAGGGACTACAGCATCTCTGGAAGTCAAAATATTTTCTTTTACCCAGTTGCCAACTTGCAGGGAAGGAAATTAAAGCAAAGCTGCTTTCCTAATTTAGGGCAAGGATATTTTCCATATTTTGGTAGAAATCTTTTATTTATGAGACACAAAAGGAATCAGAGGCATACAGAAAGCAGAAGTGTCTACTGGCTTTTTAGCACATGGCAGGCTGCACATTTCCTTCTTGTGCTTTTAAAAATGGCTGAAAAAGAGTCCAACTTGTAAAATCGCACACATCTAATTCTCCGTGAAATTTAGGCCAAGAGATATGACCTAAGCTGAGTCACATCTGAGTCAAAGGGAACTGCCCCATCTCTTCTCCACCCACAACAGTGCCCTCGCCATCAAATATATATATATATCTCAAAGCATGTTTGTCTTAGATTAACATCAAACCTGGAGATGATGTGGGAAAGTGACCTTTCGCTTTATTTGTATGGCGCAGTAACGGTATCCTTGTGTTGCCTCCCTCCCAAGCCTCTGAAAACACTTTCTGAATTCATTTCAGCTCTGGTCAAGGAGTAACACAATAGGAATATAGCTGTAATTATATTGTTTTAGTGACTCAGTCAAAAAAAAACAAAAAAGAAAAGAAAAGAAAAGAAAGGAACATCCCCACCACACTGTGTTTGGAAATTCATTCCACATTGATTCATCAAATTTTTAAGAGATTTAATGTGACATTCTGATCTCCCAAATCTTAGAAAGCAGTCATTTCCTCTCCCCATAAAGGCTGTGGCAGGACAGTATTCAAATTTACAATTTTGAGTGGCTAGCACCCGACAAGGCATTTTCATTCAGTCTCTAACTAGAATCCCACGGTGACACGACATTAAGAGAACACACGGCCACGCCAAGAGCTGGACCTCACACGTGCTTCTACTACCACGGTTGACTGAATGGCTTTTTAAATGTAGCGGTGAGACCTTGTAAAGGATTCAAGACCCTTTTTCCATCTCTCACTTCCTGTCTGTGTCAGATGTTCCGTCTGTCGCCGCTAGAAATCTGGGCAGCCAACCCTCGACTGCGCTATGACAGCATCTCGTGTGTCTCTCCTCGGTGGCCTTGGTAGACTCCTTTCTCCCTACACTCAGTCAGGACGGCAGCGCCCACGAGTCACCCGAGCAACGTGGAAGGCAGTGTGGGAGGAGGGGCGAGACAGGCCGGAGTGACGTCGCGGGCCGTGTATTGGCCTCAAGTTCAACTACGCGTGCTCTTCAAGATGGGAGTGAAGCATGTGGAGACGGAGGCGGGAGAGAACGAAGAGATAAAAGGCACGAGAAGGCACAATCATCACTTAAAGACGGATGCTCCTCGCCCTCTCTTCCCCTCCCGACCTCTTACAGTGCACGTCTACCGCCTGTCACTTATCTGTTGCTCCAGGGACGGACCCTTGATCGCCTGTGATTCCCTACTGCCATGAGGGGCTACGATGGATGTCTCCTGTGTGGCCCTTTAGGGACCCAGGTAAGAACTTCTCTGGGCTGTATTCGCTCAGGGGCAGAAGCGCTGGGTCATCGGATGAGGGCGCTTCCATTTGACCAAGCGGTTCAAGACCGGCTTCCAGAAGGGCTGCACCAGTTCCAATCCTGACGGTGCATTAGAGTCCCAGATCCCCATCCTCGGCAACACTTGGCATTTTTCAGTTTTCTGACTTTGGCCAGTGGCACTCATCGTGAACCCCGAAGCGCCCTTGAGGAGAAACACAGGTGCCGGGCAGCTGGAGGACAGAGACTGAAGGAACCTGGGCCCCAGGCACAGGTGAAGCCGCCATCCCTGCCTCCTTTAAATCAGAAAATCATAACCTCCTCTCTTTGTAAGCTATAGGATTTTTTTTCCATTTTCTCATATATGCAGCTAAATCTCTCATCCTTATTTATACACTGTTTACACATAAAATGAATTCCACCTTGCGGTATCAAAAGCACGCCCTCTTCCTGGCCAAAGTTAGATCACAGGGGAACCGTCTTGCAAAGAGGAACATTTACAAAGTGACTGCTTGCCCTCCAGGTAAGTCAAGATTATTTACTTTTATTTTAAAAGAAATCACTGTGCATTCAATTCAAATGTCCCCTGCTGAGCTTTTCTTGTTCAGCATTTGAAGCCCGTGTCATTAATTTTACTGACAGGCTAAAAGTGCACAGACATGAAAACTGAAACAAAATCACAGATAAACAAGGAGGACATGCAACAATACGTTAAAAGGCCAAGAGACAGGTGTCCTAACACCCAAACAATTATTCATAAACTATAATTAGAGGGGAAAAGGCACAGGATGTTCCTACCTGATTATAAAAGTTAATGAATCTTAGCCAAATCTCCTCCTTTTCTTTATCTCCAGTAATTGCCAAGCAAGTTCAACTGCAAAGCTAAAGAATTTGCCAAACCCCTTCTTCCACAAGTTAATTCCCCTTTGCACACACTGCTCATTTTCTTCAGTCTTTCATCAGACGTTCCTCAGAACTTGCTTGTGATAAATTGCCTCTTTTTACTTAACCACGATGAGCCTCATGTGCAAAGCAAAACCAACGGTCATGAACAAGTTATTTCTCTTTCTTTTCACCAAATTAAACTGGCCCAAAAGGAATATCATTCTGCAGATGCTGAAAAGAGCCATGGCAGGTGAGCTGGTCTCACCGACCCCCTTCACCCCCGGCTGTTCATGGCGAAGTCAGAGCTAGAACAATCTTCAGGTTCCACCGCGTGCACCGCTCACCCCCCATCTCTTTCCAGCGCTCCCAATCCCCTTTGCTGTTCTGCTGCAGGGCACTCTTCGTGACCCACTGATCCCTGGGTTTTGAGCCTTCGAACCACTCATGCTCTCACACATTTTATAAAGGCGGGCAGTCTTGGAGTTTCCTCCCTTTTCTGCAGAACTTGGTTTCCTGCCATTTTGTCTTTTTTTTTTTTTAAAGATTGATTGGTTTATTTTATAGAGATGGAGAGAGAGCATGCATGGGCAGGGGGATGGAGAGGGGGAGAGGGAGAGAAGCAGACTCCCCTCTGAGCAGGGAGCCGGATGCGGGGCTCGGGCTCAGGACCCTGAGATCATAACCTGAGCTGAAATCAGGAATCAAGACTCTTAACTGACTGAGCCACCCAGTCGCCTCTCCCCTTTATCTCTTTAAAGATAAAAATTAGGACACCCAATTACTGAACCGGGTGCTCCTGTGTTGATATGGGCTCTGCAGAGCAAATCTACTCTGGCCCTCATACTACCTGGACAAGGCCAAAACTGTAGAGAAGTTAACTTGCTAAAGCTGCCAAGACACTTCCACTTGATACGCTAACCTTCCTGTGCCTAGAGCACCACTGCCCAATAGAAACATGGTGCAACCACATATGTAATCTTCAGCATTTTGGTAGCCAGATTAAAAAAGTAAAAATAGGGGCACCTGGGTGGCTCAGTGGGTTAAGCCGCTGCCTTCAGCTCAGGTCATGATCTCGGGGTCCTGGGATCGAGCCCCGCATCAGGCTCTCTGCTCAGCAGGGAGCCTGCTTCCCTCTCTCTCTCTCTCTCCCCACCTGCCTCTCTGCCTACTTGTGATCTCTGTCTGTCAAATAAATAAAATCTTTAAAAAAAAAAAAGTAAAAATAAACAGATAAAACTGATTATAACCAACTCTGTATTTTAGCTCACCCCAATACCCCAGATAGTATCATTGTCAACAGGCGGTCAATGTAAAAATAATTATTAATAAGACATTTTACATTGTCATAGTATATCTCAGTTGGGACAGCAAATTTTCATTAGAACTACTTGATTTGGATTTAGATTTCACAGAATATACAGATGGAAAAGTACACTCAAATACCCAAATTGTCCTGAACATATTTAAAGGTTTTCCAAAAACTGAACATAATATTCGTGTAGAGTTTAAATTTAATGTCATGATAGTTACGTACAATTAAAAAATCAGTTGTCAGTCGCACTAGCCACGTTACGTGTCAAGTGTGAAGTGCCCATGAGCTGCATGGAGTCCGTGGCTGTCACAGGGGACAGTGCAGGTCTAAGTTAATGAATGTCCTCACGAGCAACTCAACTACCCATCCCAGTCCAAGCTCACGTGCTGCGGATGTCCGCTCCTCTACCACGAGGACAGCTCAGGTCCTCCTCCTACACTGACGCTTCCCTGACAACACCTGAATGGCAACCTTCACGTTTCCCTTTGTCTAACTGGCACTTACTTCCCTTCGCTCCTTTCTCATACTACCATCTTTGGCTTACCTCAAAATTGCGTAAAAAGCAGCTTCTCAAAAAAAATTTTTTTTTTTGCCTGAATCACCCAAAATTACTGTGAAGGAAGTATTAAAAAGAAATAAGTCTAAATCTCTGCAGTGGGCCTATTTACTCTCCACCAAAAAAAAAAAAAAAAAGAGGAAAACAACTTTAGTAAAGCACTACAGTCTCGTTGGTGTCCTTATGTAAGTTGAGAAATATTAGCGTACATCATCTTTTGAAAGTTTTATAACAGACACATGCATCTCACAAAGCAAGGGGCATTATAAAAGTACCTATTTACATAGGTTTCTTACAGAAAGTCAGAGTAACTATCCAGACAACCTTCCATGGAAAACAACTAGGAATGTTGGACAGCATATTTTAAAACTATTAACTGTATGTATGAGTAGGCAAGAAAGTAAGAAACACTTCGATCTCAAAATAATCAGAAAGGACATTGCAGCCCTATAGCCAGGGGTTACTTGGAAAGCATCTGCTGAACCAGGTGAACCTAAATTCTAGTGTTCTGGCCTCATAGGATTTAGGGGACGAAATGCAAATTGCAGTCATGAAAACAAGTTGGCAAGTTGAGCAGGGCAGCCCATAAAACCGGAACTCTAACAGGATAAGTCCTCCCTCCAGTCATAAGCAGGAAAATTTCCTGCCTAAGACTTCACCGGGGGAACAACTCCAGCTGTTTCTCCAGTGCACACTGACAGGAAAATGGGTACCTTGTGGGATATACACAGAAGGACACGCGACAGAGCAACTGGAAACAACAGACAACAGATGGATGCAACATTGTGGGTGAACTCACATATAATGACAAGCAAAAGAATCAGACACAAAAAGGCACATGCTGTGTAATTCTATTTACATAAAGAACAAAGATGAGGGCAGCTCATCTATAGAGAGAGAAGTCAAAGCAATCCACTGCCCTTAGAGAGGCTGGCTTCGAGACTGCGGCTATTTAGCAAGCTATAAACAAGCGTGTGTTTTGAAATGTGAGAGCAGGATGTCTGTCCACTTGTAGCATTTGTTCAGATACGTGTGTGTTTATATATATTACATAGTAATTATGAGTATATATTTCTTTTTTTTAATATTTTATTTATTAGAGAGAGAGAGAGAGAGCGAGCAAGGAAGAAAGCATGAGCAGGGGGAAAAGGGAGAAGCAGACTTCCCGCTGAGCAGGGAGCCCAATGTGGGGCTGGATCCCAGGACCCTGGGATCATGACCTGAGCCCAAAGTAGACACTTAACTGACTGAGCTACCCAGGAACCAAGTATATATAATTTCAACTGTAAATTTATTTATATAGCTATATATAATTACATATATTTAGTTTTATATAGTTATGTATCTTTAACTATATAACTAAAATGATGTCACATAATCATATATATAATTACAGATATACACCTTATGCTCCTAGCCTCTCCATAGAGTGGTTATAGAGCCTCTGAAGCAGCCTCTCGCTTCAAATCTCTTGCAGACTTCTGGCAATTCTAATCCCCTAGAACACAGCCTGAAATTCTGAGCGAGCGACCTGTTAGCACCCCAGGAATTAAGGTCCAAGGGCGGCACGATGAAACGCATGAGGTCTGCACACCAGTTGCACAGACACATGGGGGAACGGAATGGCGGTGAGCAAAAGGCTTCTCCCAGAGTCATTCTCGGCAGCCATCTGCCATTTGCTCTCAGTGGATGTCAGTTCCCAGAAGCCAGTGCGGCACCACCCATGCACCACAAGAGGCGGGAGAGAGAGAAGGGAGCATCTCTCCTATGTGATGGGAGCCAGGGCCTGTGTTAGAGAAACAGAAGAAAGAACCAGAACCAGAATCCTCCTCTGACAGCATGAACGGGGGCCCTGAGGGCAGAAGGGAGCGTGTGCCACACCGCAGGTGTGTAGTTCACACTGTAGGTCAACCTGGGCACGCAGCTGTCTGACCAGCTCGGCCAAGCAAATACTACAAGTGGACTTCATGCTTTCAGATTTCAAAATACAACGCTGCGGAAGGTTGATAAAGAAATGATGAAGCGAACCCAATTTCCAGTCGTGTGTTTTCCCCAGCTACTTTCAAAGCCCCAGCTTACCGAGAGCTTTCACAGTTCATTTCCTCACAGGTACTTTTGTGACTTCATCAGAAATGACTGGCTGATGGGCTCCCTTGTGAAAGTGCCCCATTTGGACAAGTTAAATGAGTAAACCTGGTTAAAAAAATATATTCATCAAGAGCCTCCGGGCATAAGGTACGATTTCCAAGAGCCCAAGCATTCTTGGCTACTTGTAAGTACTATTGGAAGGCACTCAAAACCAATACTCCATTTGCCTGATCTTCAGCAAAGAAAACATCGGCCTGTGTGAGCTAATGTGGATGTTATTTTAGTATTAGCTTTGCTGCCATTTCAGGGTAGCTAATACCATTGTCCTCACCTCAAAGCCTTTGAACTGAGATTTAGGAGGTGAGCAGGCTGCGAAGCTTGTGACTCTGAGTGTGGCTCCAGAAAAACTCACACAGTAGATCTGGCTAGGTCATGCAGAAGACTTTCCCTTAACTCACTAGGTATTTGGATCCTGGGGAGAGTTGAAATATCGGTAGAGGCAGCAGAGGCTGGCTTCATGGGTGTGCAACCTGGGCAGTCACCAGGCCTTCGTGGCTGAGTACAAACTTCCCCGCAATTAGTTTAATACTCTGCTGTCGCCGTCTCAAAATTCTTAAGCCTTGAGCAAGGGGCTCTGCCTTTTCACTTTGCGCTGGGCCTCCCAAAGTATGTGACAATCCTGGAGACAGCAGTGCGACCTTACTTTTACCCCCTCCCTAGACCTCGTTCTTCCTTACTGCCTGCACGTATGAAACTGGCTGTTTATACTAAATTAAAATTTTAGTTTTTAGCAGCTGGAGGGGCTGGCACACCAGAAGGAGGAGAAAAAGGATCAGAGAACAGTAATAGGAGAAGATAGCATCAGAGGCGAGGGAAGCTGGGTCTGCCGTCTCCAGGAACTCTGTACAATCTACGCAACTCTTCTGCAGATCTAAGCTAATTCCAAAAGGGCTAAGATCAGGTCATCATAAACTTACAAAGTTAAATCAGTATTTTATTTGAATTTTGAATTTTGAATTTTTATTTTTTTATTTAATTTTATTTTTTCAGTGTTCCGAGAGTCATTGTTTATGCATCCCAGCCAGTGCTCCATGCAGGGTCCAGGCCCAGCATGCAGCCCAGTACGGGGCTTAAACTCGATGACCCTGAGATCAAGACCTGAGCTGAGATCAAGAGTTGGACGCTTAACTGACCGAGCCACCCAAGCCCTCCTAAAATTAGTAAACAATCAAAACCCCAAACAAAAAACAAGCCCCTTATACCTGAAAATTAAAAATGAAACAGAAACAGCATTCTTAAAAAATTACTGGATCAAAGAAAAATTAAAAATGCAAATTATAAACCTGACAATGCAACGCTACTGTTATTTTTAAAACTATTAAAAGATTTAAATAAAATGTTTAGTATAGCAAAACTATGTTCAACTATCAATAGTTTACTTTCAAACCAGCAATAACAGCAAAAATTAAAATCCTCTTTGCTATTGCCACACACACACACACACACAAAACACAATTTAAAAAACCCTACTGGATTTGCATGAAATTCCTAGCAAAGGTAAATCTATAGAGACAGAAGGCAGACAGGTAAGTACAGGGCCTGGGTCTGGGCACAGGCGTGGGGACCAACAGCAAACTAGTAGGAGGGAAATTCTTGGTGTGGTGGACGTGCTCCAAACTGGTTTGTGGCAATGACTGCACAAACTTACTAAACATCATTGATTTGCACACTTACCACAGGTGAATTGTATAGTATGCGAATTATGACGTCAATAAAGCTTTACATTTTTTTATTTCTAAAAAAGAGCTATGAATCAATTTAGAAAGACATTTGCATTAGTGATATACATGTGTGCGAATGGGCTATAAAATTTTCTTAAAGGATGCTAAAGATGACCGGAAGAAATGAAGAACCATTTTCTGTTTCTGGATGGAAAGATTTAATTTTGGAAAGACATCAGGGATGCCTGGGTGGCTCAGTTGGTTAAATGCCCGCCTTCGGCTCAGGTCATGATCCTGGAGTCCCAGGACCGAGTCCCGCATCGAGCTCCCTGCTTGGCAGGGAGCCTGCTTCTCCCTCTGACCCTCTCCCTTCTCATGCTCTCTCTCTCTCACTCTCAAATAAATAAAATCTTAAAAAATTTTTTTATAAAGACATCAGTCTTCCCCAAATTAATACATAAAAATAAATTCTTCTTGCAAGAAAGAAAGAGAGGAAGAAAGAAAATATAAGGAAAAGAAAAATCTTTCCCTCCCCACAAGGTGGGGCAGGAAAGCAGCCCCAGGGGAAGGAAAACATCCCAGTGTGACCCTTGAGATCAGGGACACAGAGCCCGCCTACGACTAGGGCTGAACCAGGTCAAGTAGCTTAATTCCCTTAGAAACATATGAGGGTCTCTTGTGTGAGCACACGGTAAGAAAGGCGTTACAGCGTACAGCAAGAATAGTTATTCCCTGTCCTGTGTCCAAGAAGTGCGCATTGAGCAGGGGAAAGAATTTGACCATGGCGAGAGGGGTAAGGCAAAGGGAGGGTACAAAGCTGAGATGGTCATCTCAAGCCAAGCTGGCTGGGAGAAGAACGTATCCTTTTCTAAACATGGGAAAAGAGAAAGAACGTGGGAGCAAAAGTTTAGGGCAAGGGGCATGTGGCAGCCGGAAGAGCGACTGGGAACTACAGGCTTGCTACTCACCAAGGGTGCTTGTCGATGTCTTCGGAACACGTAACTCTGAAGTCGGCACCCTGGGGTCCCTATTTGACAGAGGGAGCAACCAGAACTTCGAACAGTTAAGCAATGTTCCCAGGCTCAAGAAGCTGGCAAAGGGCAGATGCAGGGCTTGAAGCCATTTATTCATTCATTTATTTCTCCGTCAGTGATTTTTTGAGCATCAGCCATGGCTTGGGCATTGTTCTGGGGACCAGAGATAGAGCAGGGAAGAAAACGGACGCCAGAACAGGTCTCTGCTTTCATGGAATGGACATCTGAAGAGGAGATTAAGCACAGAGAGAGAACAGAAAAGCAACAGATAAATCAGTTTCTCAACCTTGGCACTCTTGGCATTTAAGGGCCACATAAAGCTTCGTTTTGGGGGCTGCCCTGTGCCAACAGGATGTTCAGCAGCACCCTGGCCTCTAGTCCCTAGAAGCAGTAGCAGCAGTCCTACTCCCAAGCTATGAGCGCCCAAAACAGCTCCTCCAGTGGTGCCCAATGTGCCCAGAAGGCCACATGGCTCCAGGCTGAGAAGTACTGAAACCAGCGAGCCTCTCGGGTAGTAATCAGGAGAAGTAAAATCAAATCAAATCGGATGATGGCTAGAGAGTGACGGGAGGCACCACTTTATGCCGGAGGGTCACAGAAGCTCATTCCAAGGAGTAGTGGCCAAGCTGCGGACAACAAGTGGGTACAGAAAGTTCTAGGCAGTGGGCACAGCATGTGCCGAGGCTGTGAGATGTAAGGATGCTATGCTCGAGAGCGCAGCAAAAGCAGAGCGGCTGCTGTGAAATGACAGAGGACAGGTGCGCAGGACCTGGGTCATACGGTCACTTGCGTTCACTTTTTAAAAATGTAGTTGCTCTGTGGAGAGCAGTGGTGGGACTGCAGGAGAAGGAACTGAACTGTCTAGGAGAGAAACAGGAAGGGCTGGAAAAGGGCTTTAGTGGAGGGAATGAGGAGACATCGGACAAATCTGGCACATGGAGTACAGCTCTGAGAGGCCTGGTGGGTGGACCGCGTGGGAACCATAAGCTCCCTCACTCTTCGTGTGTCTGCCACGATGTGCCCCATTTTCCATGTTCCTGGAAGTCCACCCCTGCGTCCAACTGGGCCAGACTTGTGACATTCCTGCTTGCTTGGGCTCAGTCTCCGGTTCTTCATCCCTGTCTCTACCCTCATCTTCTAGCAGGTCATCCCTGACACCTGCCCAGGTCAGCTCCGTGTCTGGGCCTCATCTTCCCTTAGTCTCCCTGCCATTCCCTCACACCCACTTTCCCTCCAAACACTGCCAGTGTGGCGAACTGGGTTTGGTGCATAAACAATGAATTCTGGAACACTGCAAAGAAATTTTTAAAAATACCAAAAAAAAGCTAAAGCTGAACATTCAGTTTCTGTGACTATAAAAACCCACTATGTCCATTATGAATGCCACAGAAGGGCCTAGAAGGTCCTCAGAGTCATCTTATGAATGACAGACATGGTAGAGGTAGGGGTCAGAAATGCAAAAAAAGAAGAATGACTTTCAGCTTAACAGTACGACATAGCAGCCAAGGAAGGAGATTTCAATGGTGATTTTTCTACTGCATATGCTGATGATGGGTTGCATCGTGTCCTCCCCCACCCCATCTCGCCA
This sequence comes from Mustela nivalis, assembly GCF_964662115.1. Classification (NCBI taxonomy): domain Eukaryota; kingdom Metazoa; phylum Chordata; class Mammalia; order Carnivora; family Mustelidae; genus Mustela; species Mustela nivalis. The sequence goes on along the minus strand of NC_139040.1, from coordinate 125,654,456 downwards.
AGAGTATATTCAAGTCCTGACCTCCAGTGCCTGTGACTGTGACCTTATTTGGAAATAGGGTCTTTGCAGGTGTGATGAGTTAAGATAATCAGTGACCAGTGTTTTTATGAATCTAAGAGGAGCAGATCTATACAGACACAGATACACACAGGGAAGAAGGCCATGGGACATAGGAGGCAAAGGCTGGAGTGATATGTCCACAAGGGAAGGAACACCAAGGATCGCTGGAAGCCACTGGAAGCTAGTAGAGGCAAGAAGGGATCTTCCCCCTGGCCTTTAGAGGGAGCACAGCTCTGCTGACACTGATTTTTGACTTCTATACTCCAGAGCTGAAAAGAATAGATTTCTGTTGTTTTAAACCACACAGTTTGTGGTCATTTTTCTTGGCAGCCCTAAAAAACTAATAAAATGCTCACTTGGACAATTTAGGCCAAAAGGTGCATTTTGTCTACAAGTGAATTTTCTACTGCAAAGCTGTAAAGAGTATTTCAAAGATGAAGGTTAATGAGATCAAGAACTCCAGCAGAGTTTGACCTTCAGTTTGGTTAGCTCTATATACCTGTGGCCTGATTAAACTGCCTTTAGCTGCACAACTGCTTTGCTAGATCCAGGCTCCTGGGGCCCAGGGCTTTCGTGCTGGGTTCTTTGTACGGTGAAATTCGATGTGTATCCTCAGGGCCTGGAAGCCCTAGTACTGTGGGTGAAAGTGCCTCAGGAAAGGCTGGACAAGTCTTTTCACATTCTGATTACTCTTTCCCACAAGCCATAAGCTTGACATAGTCCACACCTCTCCAAAAAAACCTGAGCACAGTCTTCTAGAAGTGTCACCCTTGCACCGCCCCTGAGTCAGCCTTGGCTAAATGCCCAGAGGTATACCAGGGTTTCTTGCCCAAGTCTATCCACAGCCTCACCTACTGGTGCTTCTCTGGGTCTGCATACCTCCTTCCCTACATCAGGTAAGTGTTTTCTTGTTTAAGTCTATTTCCATCTTCATCCAGTGGGAATTTAAACAGATACATCTCCCCAAATCATAACTGACTCAAGGCACTGTAGCTCCGGTGATAGAACACAAGACCACAAGAGAAACGTTTAGCCAGTAACACTTCTCTGTCAAGCTTTCAACTCATAGCCAGGGGACTAGGCAGGCTCCTTTCCTTAGTCATACAGAAGAATAGACACAGACTGAAAGGCACAAATTTATAGCATAAAACCAGCCAAGATATGTCAATTTTAAGACATGTTATAGCATGATAGAAAAGTTCTCATTGTAACACATTCCCTTCCAGGTATCATTGACCTCAACACTTCCCCCTCCCTCATACTTTCTACTCTTCCAGAGTCAAAATTTTAAATATGTAGCTTTTCCTGGAATATGTGTGCACTGTTAAGAACTTTAGAAACACAAATAAGCACAAAATCGTAGGGTAAGAATATAGGCATTTACGTGTGTGCACACAGATCAAAAGGCAGTCAACCCATAAGCTCAATTTTAGGACTTGTCTTTCACTTAAAAATGTTTATGAACATCATCTATGGTACTAAATATTCTACAGCACTATCCTGATTGGTTAGACAGTGTTCCATAACAGTGGCATATATAATTTAAACAATCTACTATTGTCAACTGTTTTGATTCTTCCTTTGTCTTAATTAAAAAAAAAAAAAAGCTGTGGGGTGCCTGGGTGGCTCAGTGGGTTAAAACCTCTGTTTTCAGCTCAGGTCATGATCCCAGGGTCCTGGGATCGAGCCCCGCATCGGGCTCTCTGCTCAGCGGGGAGACTGCTTCCCTTCCTCTCCCTCTGCTTGCCTCTCTGCCTACTTGTGATCTCTGTCTGTCAAATAAATTTAAAAAAAAAATTTTTTTAAAAAGCTGTGAAAACACATCCTTGAAATTTTGGCACACACCCAGGAGTATTTCCACAGAATATATTTCTGGATGTGGACCCATGTGGTCTTGGGAATTAACATTTTTAAAACTTTTTTGATTTCTACTACAGAACTGTCCCCCACCCACACCAAAAGACTACATACATAAGCACCTCCAGCAGCATATCTTAGCATATCCCTACCCAATCACCAACATCAAATATTACACATCGTTCATCTTTCTCAAATTTAACCAATGAAAAGTGGTGACAAAGCATTTGTATATTGTGTGAAAGAAACTACACACACACACACACACACACACATACACACAAAGAATGATATATTTAATTATAAAAACTAAAACTTAAAAGTTTCTAGAAGAAAACATCAGAGAATATGTTTCTGACTTGGGAGTAGACAAACATTTCCTAGGATGTAAAATTTGATAAATTTGACTTCATTACATTGAAAAAAAAGGAAAAGACCCCATTGTAGAAGTGAAAAAGACAAGCCACAGACTAGAAGAAATATGTATGAAACATATATCTAAAAGAGGACTTGTATTCAGATACATGTTTTAATAGTACTACTGATAAATAATGAAAAGAAACAGCCCAGTAAAAAAATGGAAAAAAGATAAGAACAGGAAAGTCTCAAAATAAAATACTCAAATGGTCAATGAACATATGAAAAGGTGTTCAACAAGGAAATGCATATAAAGCCATAGTGAGATTAACTTAAAGATCCTAGACAGTGCCACAAGACAAGAAAAAGAAATAAAGGACACATCCACAGGAAACAAAGAAGACAAATTAAATTTGTTCCCAGAAACCACAGTCATGTATTAATTATGTAGAAAGAAAATCCAGAAATATACCCCCAAAAGCTACTAGAACTGTAAGTGGATTTAGCAAAGTCTCAGGACGCAAGGTCAATATATTATATAAAAATAATTATATTTCTATTTGCTATCAATGAAGGGGGAACATAAAATTAGAAAAGCAATATAATCTAGAATTTAATCAAGATACATAAAGCACTCAGGGATGAATGTAATAAAATATAATGTACAATCAAAAAACTGAAAATCAAAAAATATTATGGAGAAAAGAAAAAAGAAATAATAAATCGATCTGTAAATTCAGTGCAATCCAAATAAAAATTCTAGCATCAGTTTTTGCAGAAACTGATAAACTTATTCTAAAATTGTGTAGGAATGGATACAAATTAGCTAATACATTTTGAAAATGAAAAACAAAATTATATGGTTTATATTACCTTATTTAAAGATTTACCATAAAGCTACAGTAATCAAGCAGAGTCCTATTACATAAAGAAAGATATATAGAACAATGAATCAGAATAGAAAATTCTCAGACACTCACATAATCAATTGATTTTCAACAAAAATATCAAAAGGTAATTCAGTAGGCAAGAACAGAATTTCAAAAGATGTTGGCAGAACAATGTTTTTTTAAAAAAATGAAGCTAGCTCCCTTCACGCCATACACACACACACACACACACACACGTGCACAATGGAATCATAGACCTAAGTGTAGTGTAAATGTTAAAACTATAAAACATTTTGAAGAAAATGCAGAAGACAATCTGTGATCTTGTGGTCAAGAGATTTAGGATATAAAAAGTCACAAGCATAGACAAAAATAGTAAAAATTGGACTCCATCAAAATTAAAAACCCCAGTTCTTTGAAAGGTATTGTTAAGAAATGAAAAGGCAAGACACAGACTAGAAGGAAATGTCCATAGTACTTATATCTGTTCCTAGAATATAACAAGAGTTCTTACAACTCAAAAATAGAAATGGCAAATTATCCAATTTTTAAATTTTTAAATGATTGGTAAGCACACGAGAAGATATTTATCATCATTAGTCATCAGGGAAATGCACATTAAACCATAATGAGGTACTACTATAAAACTACTAGAATTGAAACACTGTACGATTGGGGTATGAAAAACAAATGTTGACAAGAGGGTTGAACAAGTGGAATTCTCATACTTTGCCAATGGGAGTGTAAAAATGTGACAACCTTTTAGAGAACTGCATGGTAGTTTCTTAAAAAATCAAATACACACTTCTGGCCATTTTACTTCTCAATATTTACCCAAGAGAAATGAAAAAATATGCCCCCAAAAGAATTATACATGATGTTTATAGTAGCTAATATTCATAACAGCCCCAAATGAAAACAACTCAAATGTTCATCAACCGACTATCGGGATATGTCCACACAACTGAATACGACTCAACAATAAAAAGAAACAAACTACTGATATACACAAGAATGTATGTGAATCTCAAAAATGCATTAAGCAAAAGAAGCCAGACCAAAAAAAGGTGCACATACCGTATGATTCCAATTGCGGAACAAAATAAGCCTAGTCTATAGGGTCAGAAAATAGATCAGCAGTTGCTGGTACAAGGGAGGAGCACTGACTGAGAAGGGCCAGGAAGGGACTCGTTGTGCTGATGGAAATATTTAATGTCTTGATTGTTGGGGTGGCTACATGGGTGGGTGTGTGCGTATCTGTGTGTGTAGATACAGATATATACATATATATGTGTGTCACATCTCATCAACCTATGCAGTTAAAAATGGCATATTTTCTCGAATGCTAATCATACTTCAATAAAGTTGATTTTAAGACAAATACAGAATAAGCTACAATTACATACCCACAAATACAGAATAAGCTACAATTACATACCCACCAGTACAAAGGCTGGCACGACCAAGTATCAACAAAAATATGAAGCAATTGGAACTCTTGTGCCTTGATGGAAAACTTTTTTGGCAGTTAAAATTAAATAAACAGCTTGCTTGTGACCCAGCAATTCCACTCCTAGCTTTATATTCAAAAGCAATGAATGCATATGTCCACAAAAAGATTTGTACAAGAATGTTCACAGAAGCTTTATTTGCAACAGCCGAATATTGGGAACTACCCAAAGATCCATCAACAGGAGAAGTGATCAACGATTGGGGGAGCCTGGTGGTGGGTACTGAGGAGGGCACGTATTGCACAGAGCACTGGGTGTGGTGCATAAACAATGAATTCTGGAACACTGAAAAATTTTTTAAAAAATAAATATAATTTTTTTTAAATGGAAAAGGCCTTGGCTATAAAGGGATAAACTAACACTGCTCATGAAGACTTGGACAAATCTCAAAAGCACGCGTTAAGTGAAAGGCACATAAAAGCACATATACTATGACTCCATTTATATGGGTTTGCAAAAACACACAGCACCAATCTACATGGATAGAAATCAGAATGGTGGTTGCCCTTGGACAGGGTTGCCTGAGTACATTTTCTGGGTTGACAATGTTTTCTATCTTAATCTGGGAAATGGGTGTGTGCGTGTCTCAAAACTCATCAAGGTGAATAAGATTGGTACATTTTACTGCATATAAATTATACCTTGACAAAGCACGGAAAAGAAAAACCCAAAATAAAATTTAAAGCCAGAAAGATCTGAGGGCTGGAGAGTTCTTCAGAACTTGTGTTCATTTGTACTTATTTTCATGTTTTCTTAGAGATTCCCAAGATGCTACATTTCAAGACTATTCTTTACCAACAACAAAATTCCTCTGAGAGCAAAGTGACACAGAGCTCTAGTCCTCTGAGGGCCTGAAGAAACAAAAACAGAAGGCTGCTGAGATGTGGAAGCCCAGAATCTTTGAACTCACAGAAGAAGGGATTCTAAATTGAGAAGCCAAACATTTTCTGTTTCCTAGCAGAAACACACACGCACGCAAAGAGCTTCAGGCAGGCAATGAGGCTACTGACACAGCAGTGTGGCCATCACAGAGATCTTAAAATGCATCCAGAATCAACTCAGTGCCCACTTTAAACAAATGCAGCTTTCTCCCAGAGTTACTCATAACAACCCGTGCACTCTGCGGTCACGGTTAATCTGACTTGGGGAGTCCCAAGCTGGAGAGCCCTGTGTGTCAGAGGGTTTCTCATACGCCGTTGGACAAACAGTGCTCGCCACACAAGCAGCAATGCATCGCCCATGGCGTTTGGCTGTTTCTGTCCTGAAAGGCAAAGCTGCATGACCGCACAATCAGCAAGGGCCCTCCCAAACGAGGGCAACCTCACAGCCCAGCTCGTCACGCCGCCCCCGCGAAGATTCAGCCAAAGAGATCTCAAATCGGAGACGCGCAGTCACATGCTCGTCTGGGCAGGGTAGCATCCCTCAGATCTACAGGTCCAGGGGTAACTTGTGTTGCTGAGGAAGCATCTGCAGATGTGTAATTTGGATTATAGGCAGGTACTGCGCAGCAGATGTAATCGATAAATTTTCAAATCTAGAGAAACTCAATTCAGGGCCAGCTTCCTGGGGGCACAACCTGTGCACAGGGCTCCATACTCCGAAGGGCTCTGAACTTGGCTGAATGCAGCTCAGCTGTTACCATCTCGAGATTCTTAACAATTTCTTCCAAAGGGTTATGGTGGTTTTTTTTTTTTAAGATTTTATTTATTTATTTGATAGACAGAGATCACAAGTAGGCAGAGAGGCAGGCAGAGAGAGAGAGAGAGAGAGAGAGAGGGAAGCAGGCTTCCTGCGGAGCAGGGAACCCGATGCGGGGCTCGATCCCAGGATCCTGAGATCATGACCGGAGCCAAAGGCAGCATCCCAAACCACTGAGCCACCCAGGCGGCCCAGGGGTATGGTGTTTTTATTTTGCGCTGGGCCCAAGGCAATTCAACACCAAAGGGATCATAGACATAAATGTAAGAGCTAAAACTGTAAAACCCTTAGCAGAAAACGTAAGAGCCAATTTTTATAACCTTGGGTTAAGCAAAGCCATCCTAGATAGAACACCAAAAGCAGGGCTTTTGGGTGGCTCAGTGGGTTAAGCCTCTGCCTTCGGCTCAGGTCATGATCTCAGGGTCCTGGGATCTAGGCCCGCATCGGGCTCTCTGCTCAGTGGGGAGCCTGCTTCCCCCTCTGTCTCTGCCTGCCTCTCTGCCTACTTGTGATCTCTCTCTCTGTCAAATAAATATATAAAATCTTTAAAATAAATAAAAAGAACACCAAAAGCATAAGAAACAAAAGAAAAAATATACTGGACTTCAACAAAATTAAAAACTTCTGTGCTTCAGAAGATACCATCAAGAAAGTGAAAGAAATACAACCTAAATAATGGGATAAAAATATCTGTAATCATATATCTGATAAGGAACCTGTGTTCAAAATATAAAGAATTCTAGCAACGCAATAATAAAGACAACCCAATTTACAAATGCACAAAGGATCTAATGGACATTTGTCCTCAGAGATGTACAAGTGGTCAATAAACTTATGAATAGATTCTCAATATCATTAGCCATCAAGGAAATGCAAAGCAAAGAAAAGCCACAATGAGATATCATATCACCCTTACTAAGAGGGCTATAATCAGAAAGTTAGATACCAGCAAGTGTTGGCAGGAAGGTGGGCAAATTGGAACCCTCCCTTATACACTGCTAATGAGAACATAAATGGAGCGGTCACTTTGGAAAATGGCTTGATAGTTCCTCAGAAAATAGTAAACATAAAGTCACCCGTGATTCAGCAATCCCATTCCTGGCTATCCACCCAAGAGAAATGAAAACAGATACCTCCACAAAAACCGTTCTGTGAACATTCACAGCAGCATTATTCGTGACAGCCCCAAAGTGGAAACGAAACAAATGGCCATCAGCTGACGACTGTGTAAGCAAATCGTGGCATATGTAATAAAGTATCGCCCAGCAATAAAAATCGTGAAGTACTGACACATGCTACAGCATGGGTGAACCTTGAAAACATTATGCAAAATGAAAGAATTCAGAAATAAAAAAAACATATGTTGCGTGATCCCATTTATATGACATATCCAGAATGGGCAAGTCCACAAAGACAGACAGTAGATTAAAGGTTGCCTGAGGCGAGGTGAAAGCAGGGGTGGGGGTAGGGGGGCATGGGAAGTAATGACTAAGGGTGTGGGTGTTTTTTGGTGTGATAAAAATGTTCCAGTTGATTGTGGTGATGATTGTACTACTCTGTGAATATACTAAAACCCATTTAATTGTGGATTTTCAATGGGTGAATTTTATGGTTGTGTGAGTTATGTCTCAGCAAAGCTGATTTTTAAAAAAAAAATAATGTCAAGGAATTATTAAAGTTTTAGCATGACAGCTGCTTCTTTTTTTCCTTCCTTCCTTTTTTTTTAATTAAATGAAGCAGGACACTCAAAAAGAAATCAGCAGTACATACGCTATAACCCATGCCCAAACTCCCCTCAGCCATTACATAAACAGAAATGTGAATTATCTGAGTCTCTTGGATAGCAGTGGCTTCCCATGATGCTGCCTCCTACATCTCTGTCCCCAGCTGTAGCTCTCCTAGGCACTTACACTCCCCACTGTCTTCTAACACAGTGGAAACACATTTTCAAAAGATGATAAGCAATATTTTTTTCTTCTTTTTTGACTGGCTTTATTCAAACAACTCAAGATTCAACTGTTCTTTTAAGCCACGATAGTATTGGTGACCAAACTCTGAGAAAAATCATCCAAAGAATGAACAACATATCAAAGGTTAACTGCATCTGGTCTTTAAAAATACAAACTACTAGGACATCCCCTGGAGTGTTATTATTTACAGAGGATTTTTTTCCCTCTGCCTCTAATATTTTCATGGCTGTGCTGACTGGAGGCTTTCAGAACAGGGGCTACTGTGGAATGCTGGAGAATTCCTTCCCCAAGATCCTCTGCGGCTGTATTACTCAATTATTCCATTCCCATGAGCTTCTCTTAGGGACAGTAACGGTTTTGTTCTCACACCCAGGCACATCCACACACAACTGCATCAGGCCTTGAAAGTCCATGCCCATAGGATGAAGTTGGGGCAAGACACAAAAGCTGGAGAAAAGAAGGGTCTGAGGGAGGTGGGAGTAGCAGCAGCGCTGAAAGCACTGTGAAGGGGACAGTCTGAGTGGTGGGGCTGTGCGGAGTCGAGTAGAAACTGATCGGCCAGCAGAGCAGGGATTCCGTGGTGGAAGCAGAAGCTGAGCACACTGCCCATTAGTAATGGCGGGCATTTCCTTGGTGGGGTCCGGGTACAGCTGCCAGACAAAATACAAGATGCCTACTTAGATTTGAATTTCAGATAAAGAACACATACTTTGGTAGTATAAGTATATCCCAAATATTACACAGGATAGACTTACATTTAAAAATTATTTGTTTTCCTTTTTTCTTTTTCACTTGTTCTCTGAAATTCAACTTTACTTGATACATCTGGCAACCCTAATTCCAAAGGAAGAAAGTCTCAGCTAGGGTAATGCCAAACAAGGGTGAGAGGGCAGAGGAGAGTCTGAATAGGCCACAGTATTCTTCCCCTAGCACAGGAAAAAAGAGATGCAAATACCAAATTAACTCAATAAGTAATAAAGAATAAAAGAATTGTTGCATTAGATCTGACAAATTCCCACAAAGGTCATAGAGTTCCACCACCTGGAAGACATTTTCTGAAGTTTAGCAGGTGAAAACCTAAAACCCGGAGTTCCAGGAGGCCACTGTTCTAAGCCAGAAGTTCTCAACTGGGACAATTTTGGCAGAGTCTGGAAGACATCTGTCACAATGGGGGTGGCACTGGCATCAAGTGGGCAGAGGCCAGCAATGCTGCTAAATATCCTGCACTTCACAGGACCGATCCCCACAATGAAGACACGTCTGGCCCCAAATACCAATACTGCTTGGGGCTGAGAAACCCTACTCTTGGGGCGCCTGGGTGGCTCGGTGAGTTAAGCATCTTCCTTTGGCTCAGGTCATGGTCCCAGGGTCCTGGAATCGAGCTCCACATCAGGCTCCCTGCTCTGCAGGGAGTCTGCTTCTCCCTCTCCCCCTGCTCCTTCCCTCTCTCTCACTCTTCTGTGTTCTCTCTCTCTCTCTAATACATAAATTAAAAAAGGAAACCCTACTCTCAGCTAAAAAGGGTCGTAGGAACCAAATTTGGCAGAGAGGAACCACACTAGAAGTCATCACTGACAGGGGGTATGCCAGCAGCTGCTGGATTGCAAGATGAGAGTTGGGCTGACTCCAGAAAGTTCCTGTGCAACCACTATTCCTGTTCACACATGACACCCCTCCTGAAGGGGCCCTAACAAGTTGAGGGAATGTGCAGAGGGCCGGTGAGAGGGTGAGCAAGAAGTTCACCTCCTCGCACTTACCTTCTGTTGGAGCTATCCCTCACACCCATACTGTCCTAGTTTGCTTGGCAACCACCAAGTAATGTCCTGTAAGAGATGTTCTCTGGGCTCTGCTCTTATCCACTCCCATCCCTTTCCCAGGATTTCCTCGGTAGCTCTGGAGTGCTCTTACTCCCAACAGCCAGTTTTGTATCTCCTGGCTGGAAGACCACATTCAGGCTTCCAGAACCATTTCTGCCGGCACATGTGGAGAGCATGAAGCACCTAGAAATTTACATTCCTTCCCCACGAGGTAGCGGCGGCAATCCTAATGGGGAGAGTGGCACTGAGTGGGACCGACACTGTCCCCAGTGTTCCTCTATGGGACTGAGCTCCAGTTACTCTCTGAAGAGGACTTGGCGAAACCTTGAATCCTTGTGGAGCCCACTTCCCTACTTCGACTCGCCTCCCTTACCATTTTTTCCTGAGACTATTTCCCGATCCATCCCTTTCGTACTAGTCCTAGTCTCGGACTCTGCAACTCAGGAATGTGACCAGAAGCAAAACTTATCCAGTGTCCTCAACAGACCTGAGGGATGAACATGTGGCCCAAATGGGCCATGGCAGACTTCAGCCATCACCTTACCAACAACCTTCTGTACATATGCCCCCTCCTGCCCCATCAACAGAACCTGCAATGTATTGGGGCCGTAAGCCAAGAACCCTTATCTCAGGGAAAGCTGTCCTTTCCCTTAGCCTCACAATGTGAGTCCCCACTGCTCCAGCTACTCGTGGCAACCCCAACTTTTCATGCCAGTGACTGCTCTCAGAGTGGACACGTGACCCATTTCTGGCCAGTGGAATATAAAAATAAGTCTGCTAAGGTTTTTAAAATTATTGTTATTAATTTATTTCTTATTAGTCTCAGAGGTAGAATTTAGTGGTTCATCAGCTGTGTACTACTAAGGTTTTATAGAGTAGAGGTTTTTTTACTCCCAAAAAATAACAGTGTTGTGGAAAGAAAAACCCCTTTACTATCCTTCCTGTCTCCCTATGGCACTGAGGTAAAGAAGTGATGCTTGAAACACCAACAGCCATCTGCAACTAGGAGCATAAATTCAATAGATTCATAACACGCGGCCCAGTTCGTGATTTCACCGAGTCCCCAAAGCAACTTGAGAGCCCCTCACCTTTAGATTTCTAGATCTGTGAAACAACCAAACATTTTGTTTCCCCTTAAGCCACTGCTGATGACTCTTTAGCTTACCAATGAAAGAGTCCTGAGATGAAATCCAATCACAGCCCTCCCATAAGATCGGTTAGGAAATCAGATGCTTTCATAGAGCTCCACTCCCTTTGGGACTATGAGTTCTAAGGATCGATGTTTCTTTTGGCCAATGATCACTTTCTATGGCTACAGGGAGAAAGACTTCTGTAGTAGGAGAAAGCAGACCAATCAGGGAAGGAAACAGCTGAAAGACTGGAACTATAAAGAAGTTAATTCTTACAGTGACACTAACTTCAGCTTCCTTATCCGTAAAGGCAAGATAATGACTCCTACCATGCAGGACTGTTAAGAGAATTATTTGAACTAACATTTGTGAAGTGCCTGGTTCCACTTCCCTAAATTTAAAACCCTTGGATAATGAGGTATTCCAGCATTATCTGCAAAGAAGCTTAATACTGTTATTTGATCGTGTCTGGGTTGCATCCTAGAAGTCCGTGTGCCTGAGCTTGAAAACTGGCTTTCCTTGAAAAATACTTGGGTACCTGATCCAACTTTGCCTTGGTTTCTGCAGCAGCTGGGCTCAGAGATGACAAAAGGGCTGGCGGGGGGGGAGGGAAGAAGGAAGGAAAGGAGAAAGAGATAAGTGAGGGGAAAAGAAGACTAGGGAGAAGGACGGGTTGGGAGGGGGGTGTATACTGGATTGGAATTCCAAAAAATTTATAGATCTTTAACTCAAGAATCTGTTGGGCTCCAATCCATTAAAAAAAAATCTTAAATTTATAACTGCTTTCTATCATATAAACCTTCTTCAGCATTTAATTTTCAATATTACATTTAACACTCAAAAAGAAAAAAATATTAAATAGGAAGTTTTGGGTTATTTAAATTCTAGCTAACTAACATATAGTATAATACTGGTTTCCGAAGTAGAATTCAGTGATTCTTCCCTTACATACAACACCCGATGCTCATCATGACATGTGTCCACCCAACACCCATTGAGACCACCCCGCGCCCAGCTCCCTCCATCCACCCTGCTTGTTCTCTATCGTTAACAGTTGCACGTCTACTTCCCTTTCTCTTTTTTTTCCTCCCCACATGTTCCTTTGTTTTCTTAAACTCCACATCCTTTTTTTTAAAATTTCAATTCAATTAGCCAACATATAGTACATCATTAGTTTATGATGTTGTGCTCAATGATTCATTATTTGCGTGTAACACCCAGTGCTTATCAGATCACGTGCCCTCCTTAATGCCCATCACCCAGTCTTCTGTGTGTGCGCTCTCTCGCACACCCCAGCCCCCTGCCCACCTTCCTTTCCACAACCCTCAATTTGTTTCCTCGAGTCAAGAGTCCATCATGGTTTGGCTCCCTCTCTGATTTCTTCCCGTCCACTTTTCTCTCCTTCCCCTATAGTCCTCTGCACTATCCCTTATACTCCACATGAGTGAAACCATATAATTGTCTTTCTCTGACTGACTTATTTCACTTAGCATAATCCCCTCCAGTTCCATCCCCATCGACGTAAATGGTAGGTATTCTCCTCCTTTCTGAGGGCTGACCGAGAGTCCACTGTATATAGGAACTGTGCCATCTTTATCCATTCATCGGTCAACGGACACCTCAGCTCCTTCCACAGTTTTGTTTTGGTGGCCATTGCTGCTATGAACACTGGGGTGCTTGTGCCCCTTCTTTTCACTACATCTGTATCTGTATCTGTGCAATCACTGGGTCGCAGGGTAGCTCTATCTTTAATGTCTTGCGAGATCTCCATACTGTTTTCCAGAGTGGCTGCACCAGTTTGCATTCCATCAGTGTAAGAGGGTTCCCCTTTCTCCGCATCCTCTCCAACATTTGTTGTTCATCATCTTGTTCATTTTAGCCATTCTAACTGGTGTAAGGTGGGATCTCAGTATGGTTTTGATTTGTATTTCCCTGACGGCAAGTGATGGGGAGCATTTTTTCATGTGTCTCTTTATTATAGTGATTATAGTGATTTCACTTCCCTGACGGCAAGTGATGGGGAGCATTTTTTCATGTGTCTCTTTATTATTTATATTTTACATTTGAGAAAACAGAGGCTCAGAAAGATTATGTAAATTGCCCAAAGTCACACAGTGGAGTAGGTGAACAGGGATTCAGTCCAGGTGCATCCAAGTCTATAGTCCTGCTCTTAGCCATTTTTACACTAAATGCCACTGAAGGCCAGGTACTCAAAATGAAAAGAAACATAACACATCATTTAGCGTGGCACGAGTGAGCCAGTGACATTTACCTCAATTCTGTACACTTGAAATCCTTAACATAAACAAAATAAAACAAAATGAAATGCAACATCTCCTTGTCTGAAAGTTCACAGGCTATGGTGGAGAGAGAACATAAATACATAATTTCAGTGCATGGTAATTGGTCTAAATAAACTCATGGGACAGCCACTGGAAGTTTCATAGAGAAAATGTTCTTCATTACAGGATGAGTGATGATTTATCAGGGAAAGGTCTTAGAAAAGAAGAGGGAAGGAAGAATGAAGCCTTCCAAAAAGGCATGCAAGGCACACGGTGTCTTGAAAGAGGTGAGCAGCTGAATGCATTAGAAGTAAAATTGTACAAAATGCCATTTAACTTCTAAAAATATTCTGACTACGCAATGTTAGTCTTCCTTCTCAGCCCCTGAGGCAGTTCTTAGTCATGAAATAAATATTATTTTTAAAGATCCATATACCTTCTCTCTTCTCCACGTACATAAGTAAAATAAACTTGGAAACTGTACAATACTTTGTAATATTTTTATGTGATTTTAAAGGAAACCAGTTATAATAAACCTAAAAGAAAACATGATTTCATAAACTGCGATGCCTGTTTACACTGCTCGCACTCCTTCGGATGACCTAGGCTGGAGGCAATGCGCGAGCTGCTACATCTCTCCAGTTTGCAGGTTTAAGAGGAAGGGATTTTCCCACAAGAATTTAGCTAGCTGGTGAAAGGAGGAGAATACCATCTCCTGACCCCCAGGTGCATCTGGTTGGTGCCTTACTGCCTCTTCTCTACAACTCACTCATACCAATCACAGAAGCGGTCCTCAGTTCTTTCTGTTTATGAGTAGAAGTAGCTCTACTGAGCAGATGTCTTATTTGTTAGCATTCTGATTCATAGACAGAAGTACCAATTAATTTTGATCTCTGTACATTGAAATCACCATTAGGCATACTATTAAGTCTGCATAGGGGATGCGGGCAGAAGTCTTGGGAGGCATGAAATGTGAGCCCAACACAAACATACAAGATACCTCCTAATAAGGAAAAATGATGCTTTGGCCGTTCCCTTGCAAGGATAAAAAGGCTGGGTTATAGTGACCTGAAAATAAACTTGCCCAGATGTTATGTTAGGTCAAGTAGGAAACCCAAAACAATCAGTGGGTTACCGTGGGTGAATTCTAAAAAAATAAGTCAAGTGAGTTTAAGAGATGAAGAAATTTTTCACTTTTAAGGTTTTTTATTTTTTATTTGACAGAGTTCACAAGTAGGCAGAGAGGCAAGCAGAGAGAGAGAGGGAAGCAGGCTCCCCGCTGAGCAGAGAGCCCAACGTGGGGCTCGATCCCAGGATCCTAAGATCATGACCTGAGCTGAAGGCAGAGGCTAACCCACTGAGCCACCCAGGCACCCCAAGAGATGAAGAAATTTTTAAGGGTGTTAGGATTTATTTTGGGGGGATGAACAAACCTTAGATCTCCATGTATTCATTGTTCATTCATTCACTCATGTATCCATTCAATGGACAATCTTTGAGTGTCCATTACAGAGAAGAAATTTTTCTAGGCCTTGGTAAAATACCAGAGAACAAACCAGGTTAAGAGCAGGAAACAAACAATGGAAGAGTAAATCAATTATAATTTCACATAATGAGAAATGCATGAAGAGCTTCCTTTCCTCCTTTCTTTCTTTCAAAATAATCTAATCCAAGAGCCATGAGATGGGCTGGGCAGGATAGGGATGAATCTGCACAGGGCTGGGAAGGGGTGGTAACCCAGCACAGCAGAACACAAGTAGTTACGGTAAGAAGAACATTGCTCAAGGTGGCCTGCTGCTGGAGGTTAGAGCCCAAGTGGCATGAGGAAGGCATCCACACAGAGAGGCAATGGTACTGGCCTGGTATAGGCCTGTGGCACCTGAAAGGGGTGAATAGAGTGTCCATGTGCCACACGTAGGAAGTGACAGTGGCAGCAGCTTGATGTGGTGTTTTGGAGCCTGAGACAGAAAGAGGCAGGCTGGCGCGGGATGTGGGAGCCCAAGAGAAATGAGAAAGATGTCCACGTACAGGTGTAAGAGTTGGTGGTGACAATGGAGAAATGGATACATACAGGGGGGACTGATTGATCCATTATGGGTATATTGATGGGGAGAGGACCAAATTCCTCACGGTCAGAGAAGTGAGGGGAGAAAACTAGAATTACCCATGTAGTATTGGATTAGAACTGGAAATACAGGTGTGTAGCCATGATTTTTAATATAAAAAGTTGATGTATACATTAACAACAAATTTTCTGAAAAAGAAATAAACTGACCCCCATTTACAATAGCATCAAAACTAATAAAACACTTAAGAATAAATGTAACTAAAGAGGAGAAAGAGCTCTACTCTGAAAACTACCACGCATTGATGAAAGAAACTGAAAGACACAAATAAATGAAAAGGTATCCTATGTTCTGGAATTGGAAGAACTGATATTATTAAAATTTAGGATTTTGGATTTTAGAATCTATAAATACTACCAAAAGCCATTTATAGATTCAATGCAAGGATTGACAGGAATGTCAAGATTCCAATGGCATTTTTTTAAAGAAGTAGAAAAAAACACTCTTAAAATTTTTATGGAACCACAAAAGACCCCGAATAGACAAAGAAATCCTGACAAACAACAACAAGGCAAGAAGCATCACACTTCCTGACTTCAAGCTATACCATAAAGCAGTACAGTATTGCCATAAAAACAGTCAAATAGAGGGGCGCCTGGGTGGCTCAGTGGGTTAAAGCCTCTGCCTTCGGCTCAGGTCGTGATCCCAGGGTCCTGGGATCGAGCCCCGCATCGGGCTCTCTGCTCTGCAGGGAGCCTGCTTCCTCCTCTCTCTCTACCTACCTCTCTGCCTACCTGTGATCTCTGTCTGTCAAATAAATAAATAAAATCTTTAAAAAAAAAAAAAACAGTCAAATAGACTAAGAGAAAAAAAAAAAAATAGACTAAGAGAATAGAATCAGGAGCCCAGAAATAAATCTAAGCATATACGGTCAACTACTATCTGACAAGGGAGCTAAGAACACTCAATGGAGAAAAGACAGTCTTTTCAAAAAATAGTGCTGGGATAACTGAATAGTCACTTGTAAAAGAATGCAACTGGACTCATCTTACACCACCACTCACAAAAACTACCTCCAAATGGATCAAAGACTTAAATGTAAGACTTGAGAGCATGCAGCTTTTAGAAGAAAACACAGGAATAAAGCTCTTTGACATGGGTCTTGGTAATGATTTTTTGGATATGACACCTAAAGCACAAGCAACAGAATCAAAAACAAGTGGGACTACATTAAACTGAGAGCTGCTGCAGAGCAGAACCCATCAGCAAAGTGAAAAAAAGACCTATGGAATGGGAAAAAATATCTGCAAATCTTTATCTGGTAGAAGATTAATATCCAATATGTATATAAAGAACTTGTACAAATCAATAGAAAAATGATAATAATAACCCAATTAAAAAGTGGCCAAAAGACCTAAAGAGAGATTTCCTCAAAGACAGGTCAACTGGTACATGAAAATATGCTCCATGTAAATAGTCATTAGGAAAATACAAATTAAAACCACAATGTGATATCTGTTGGAATGATCATCATCCAAAAGATAAGAGATCACAAATGCTGGTTTGGACGTGCAGAAAAGGGAACACCTGCGCACTGTTGGTAGGACTGGAAATTGGTACAGCCACTATGGAAAACAGAATGGAGGGTCCTCAAAAAATTAAAAACAGAACTACCATTTAATCTAACAATTCCACTTCTGGGAATACATCCAAAGGAAACAAAAACACTAACTTAAAAAGATATTTGTACCCTCACGTTCATATCAGCATTGTTATATGAACAATAGCAAACACACAGAAACAACTTAAGTGCCCATTGATGGATGAATGGATAAAGCATTTGTACACACACACACACACACACACACACCAATATTATTTATCCATAAAAAAGGAAATCCTACCATTTGTGACAACATGGATGGACCCTGAAAGCATTATGCTAAGTGAAATAAGTCAGAGAGACAAATACTGTATGTTCTCACTTTTTTATATAAAAATAAAAACACACAAAACCCTCCAAAGTCATAGAAAAAGAGATCAGACTTGTGATTTTCAGAGGTGGAGGGGAGAGGGACAGGGAATTGGAGGAAGACAGCGAAAAGATACAAACTTTTAGTTATAAGATATGTAAGTACTAGGAATGTAAAGTACAAATGATAACTCTAACACTTGTATGATGTACAGGAAAGTTGTTCAGGGATTAAATCCTAAGAGTTCTCATCACAAGGAAAAAAATGCCTTTTCTCTCTCTTCTTTTTATTGTATCTATATGAAAAGATGTATGCTAGCCCAACCTATTATGGTAATCATTTCACAATATGTGTAAATCAAACCATCATGCTGTATGCCTTGAACTTATCCAGTAATGTAGATAAATTATTTCTCAATAAAACTGGGAGAAGACTAGACAGAGAAGTAAATGCACATGTAAATGTAAGTTGGTGTACATATATGCATACATAGAATCATACATATATTCCCCTGGGTCCGCCCACTGAAGAGGCCTAGGGGTTATGACTCTCAATAGCAATGAGTATACCCGTGTTGAGATCTTGGTTTCTTTCTTATTTTTTTAAAGATTTTATTTATTTATTTGAGAGGGAGAGAGAACATGTGCGGGGGAGAGGCAGAGGGAGAGAAAAAGGGTGAAGCAGACTCTCCACGGAGCAGGGAGCATGATTTGGGGCTTAGTCCCAGGACCCTGGGATCATGACCTGAGCCGAAGGCAGCTGTGTAAATGACTGAGCCACCCAGGCACCCCTGAGATCTTGGTTTCTAAATACCGTTTTATACGAACAGAACCAGGGGCTTATTCGAGCGCTAGAGCAGGAAAAGTGTATGATGATCCTGGAACATCTTGCTGGGCCACAAAACAAGTAAGTGTTCAAAGAATGATGGGGACTACTGAAAGGACGCCAAAAGGGTCTTGAAGGGACTCCCCCTCTAGGTTTGTCAGATTCAGCAAATCAAATCAGAGAACACCTGGTTAAATTTGAATTCGGGTAAACAGTGACTAATTCTAGTATGTCCATGCAATATTTCGGATATGCTTATATTAAAAAATTATTTATTGTTTATCTGAAATAGAAATTTGGCTAAGTGTATTAAGAGATTTGGCTGTGTCTTATCTGACAACCCCATCCTACTGCTAAGTATAGGGACTCTTTGAGCATCAAAATAAATGAGAGTAATGGGGGCACCTGGGTGGCTCAGTCAGTTAAGTGGTTACGTGTTGGACTCTCGATTTGGCTCAGGTCATGATCTCAGGGTTGTGAAATCGAGTTCCCCATTGGCTCCACACTAGACACGGAGCCTGCTTAAGATTCTTTCTCCGTCTTCCTCTGCCCCTCCTCTGTCTCTCTTTCTTCCTCTACGAATGAATGAATGAATGACAGTAATGGATTACAACCCACTGAATAGAATAGGAATCCATAAGACTATCATGATATAAATAAATAGTAAGAGTATAAAGCATTTCCCTATGGTGGGATACCAAATAGTATTTGCTGAAGGTTTCATGGAGTAGAAAATCATCATCTGGCAATTATCACAGTAATAATTTAGCCAAGAAATGTCAACAGATGCTGAAACTAGTGGGTAAAAGTTTGATGAGGAATGGGATATTCACAGCTCCTCAAATGCGATGTTCCTGATGAAAATCAATGACCCGAATCCAGTCATGAGGAATCATCAGACAAACAAAAATTTAGGGACATCATATAAAACAACTGGCCTATATTCTTCAAAAATATCAAGGTCCTGGGAGCACGTGGGTGGCTCAGTCATTAAGCGTCTGCCTTCAGCTTAGGTCATGATCCCAGGGCCCTGGGATCAAGCCCCATGTCAGGCTCCCTGCTCGGCGGGGAGTCTGCTTCTCCCTCTATCTCTGCCTCTCCCCCTGCTTGTGCTCTCTTTCTCTCTCTCTCAAATGAATAAACATTTTTTTAAAATATCAAGGTCTTGCAAGTCAAAAAGACTGAGCAGTTGTTTTAGATTGAACGAGATTAAAGAGACCTGACAACTAAATCCATCTCATGGTCTGGACGAGAACTTTTGATATAAGGGAGATTATTGGGACAGTTGGTAAAACCTGCAAAGGGCCTGGGGACTAACTAGAAGTAATGTATCAATGCTAATTTCCCAATCTGGGGGATTATGTTATGATCATTATTTGCAGGAATGACACACTAAAGTACTAAGAGTGTTGGGGCATCACATTGGCAACTTGTTCTTAAGTTTGAATTTAAAGGATTTTTTTTTTAAGTCACCACCATCTAAAGTAACATAAAATGAAGCAGAGGCTTTATTTTTTAAAACAGTAAAGCGGTTTGCCACACAGGCCTATCAACAGTGCATACTTTCTATACTTCTTTGTCTAGCTCAACCTACCACTTGATCATTTTATCAGATGCAAAATGTATGACACAGCCCCTGTGCGTGTGCTATGATCTTATCCTCTACGAAGGATCTAGGGCTCATGCAGGGTGAGAGAAAACTACCGAATCTAACAATTTATGAGAAGTGCTAAGTGAGTCCCATGCTCGACAGAGACAAAACTGGATAAAGTCTTTGAGCTAGTATTTGCTTTCAAATACTTTGCGTGGCAAAGCTGGGTTTCTACTGAAGAACATAGGGAAAGAGAGAGGAAAAAAAGAATTTGAAACCAGACAGGGAAGAGCCTGAGATGCTCAAACAACAGCAATCCATCAAAAGTCTCAAAGGAGAGCAGCCCTAATTAGCTGCTGGGTCCCAATTAGGAGATGACTGTGTCTATCCAGGTGTATGATAACAAGAGTCCACTGGGGTGAGTAGTGGCAGAGGGATAAAATGGAGAGAATGGAGGCTACCAGAAGTTTAAATGGAAACAACAACAACAATAAGCTTGATCCTCTTTGGTCTAGAGCACAGGTCAGCAAATGCCTTCTGTAAAGAGCCAGCTAATAAATATTTTCAGCTTTGTAGGTCAGACAGTCTCCATAGCAACTACTGAACTCTGCCTTTGTTCTGGAAGAGCAACCATACACCATACTTAAAAAAACAGGCATGGCTGTGCTCCCATAAAACTTTATTTATAATAATGAGCAGGTGGGTCAGATTTGGCCCATAGGCCAGAGTTTGCTGACCCCTGGTTGGGGGCTCTGATCCACAGAACTTTTTAAAAGCCAGCAAAGGAAAGTCTCTTGCTCCAGTCGGATGCAACATGGGGAAATAAAACTGATAGTGTTATGGTGAATTCCGCCTCCTTCTGGCTTTTCTCCTCATTTCAGTAGTCTGACCATTCCTCAAGTCACCTGAAGTCAAAAATCAGAGAGTTACATGGAATTGGAATTATGCCAAAAGCCACATAATTTAGAAGAAAACTTGGAGCCCCAGAAAGGAACACCGCTCGGCTGACACCTTGATTAGAGCCTTGTGAAACCCTGAACTCCTGACCTAGCAGAACTGTGAACTAATAAATATGTGGCAGGTTAAGCCTCTAGCTCCATGTTAATATGTGATGCAGCAATAGGAAATGACTATAAATGATTAGGAACAGGGTGTCCAGACGTTGGTGGTGTTTCAGATGGCAGCTCGTGTCCAGATCTGGTACTGGTCACCAGTTTATGTCTATTCATAGTCTTTAGAAGACTCCAATGCAGAAATGCCTCAGATATTACTAGCTTTTTACATTTTCTTCTTGCTTTTCAAATCACAGGTGGGAGGCAGACAGAAACCATAGCAAAACTGTTTTAATGAAGCTCTAATTTGACTTAACTGTGGACAGGAAGACTATTTCTAGTCTATCAAAATGGAGACAACAGAACGAAAAACCCCAACAATTTTTCAAAAAGAAAAATATCTCATGTTGAAACTGTAACACCAAAGAAGAGCGAAGTGAGAGAAGGAAGCCGTCAGGGTCAGAACTGAA